>NC_056743.1:305797085-305854585 GCF_019279795.1 Protopterus annectens
TAGACTCATAAACATAATAATAAAGAAAACATTATGGACAAGAAAGTTATTGAAGAAATAAACAAACTAAATGAGAAATACAAAGAAATTTTAACTCATAAAGTTAAAATAACTTTAGAGAAATACAAGTTTTGTCTTATTCAATAAGCCCCAAATACTTACATAGACTTAAAAATAAAACAAAAGGTTGAATAAACAAAACCATATCAAAGAAATCTTTTCTCTAAGGAAAAAGAAGAATGTTTCTAGTATACCAGAAATACTAGATGAATTTAGAAATCACTTTCACAAAATTAACCATAATAATATTAACATGGAACCTAAAGATAAAATAAAGGAGTTTATAACCACAAATATGAATAAAAAGCTTAATAAACAACAGATTAAACTATTGGACAAGAGTATTTCATATACAGAAGTTATTACACAAATAAATAAGCTTAAATCAAGCAAAGCACCGGGTAATGATGGTATTATACCAGAGATATATAAAATCCTTTCTAAAAATACATATTCATTAATACATAAGGTTTTTATTTTGGCCCAAACTGAGTTAATAACCCCCATCTTGGCAATATACATTTATTTTGCCAATTTTAAAACCTAATAAAGATCCAACTAGATATTCTTCATATCGGCCCATCTCATTACTTAATGTTGATTATAAAATGTTTATGAATATCTTTGCTGATAGATTGAAGACAATCATTCCCGGCATTATAGATATAGATCAGACAGGCTTCATTGTAAATAGAAATACTTTTGATAATATAAGAAGAACTTTAACATTAATAGATTTTGCAAATAGGAAAAAGAAAGATTTAACACTTATTAGTCTTGATATAAGTTCAGCATTTGATTCAGTAAGTTGGGACTATCTGTTTACCTTAATGAAGTGCACAAACTTCTCGGATGCATTTGTAAATCTAATTGAACATTTATACAAAGGAACGTTGGCTTATATTAAGGTAGGAACATATGTTTCACAAAAATACCCATTCTTAAAGGTACAAAACAAGGATGTCCACTTTCTCCACTATTATTCACTTTAGTAATGGAGCCTTGGGCTAATTTGATCAGAAACAGTACTGACATAGAGGGTTTTGAAATAGATGAAAATACAACATCCAAAATTCAGCTTTTTGCAGATGATGTTCTAATTACATCAGCAGGATCTAATTCTTCTATACAGTCTCTATTTGATAACATGATGAATTTTAAAAGTATTTCTGGTTTAATATTCAATGAAGAAAAAACTAAAATACTATCTATATATACGAAAAAATATTCTCATTAGTGATTTTACTAAATATGTACCCAATTCAGGTCAGATAACTTATTTAGGTATAATACTATCTAAAGATATTAAATCTATTATATATAATAATTATAATACCTGTTTTCTTAATATACAAAATCTTTTTAATACCTGGAATAATATGTTTTTTACTATGGAGGAGAGACTTACAATTATTAAAATGATAATATTCCCCAAGATTTTATACTTAATACAATCAATAATACTTCCACCTACAAAAATAATTATCAAGAAACTGAACACACTAATGTTAAATTTCTTATGGGCACCTAATAGACCTAGGATTGCATTAAAGAAACATACTAATAGCTGGTCTCAAGGGGTATTTCTTTTCCAGACTTTAATTTATATACTATCTCTTCTATTGTAAAAGTTATTACTTTATTAATAGATCAGTCATATGTCACAAAATGGAAAGATTATTGGGAGCTAATTAGTATACACTTCATGAAAATCTCCTTAACACATAAAAATATGATTGTAAATAACTCCATGTTATGGTTACTAAAGGAATTTTGTACTTCACCTATTACACCTAAACATATGGTTTGTTACCCATTAAATATTATTATTAGTTATCGTAACTTTATATTCATGCACCCTAAGTATAGGGAATGGAATTTTATTGTATTTCCTATAATGTATACTCAGGGTATGCTTTTGTCATCTACTTCTGAAGGAACTCATTTAGCTATAGATAATGATCTAAAGTACTGGTATCAGTTGATATCTGATAATAAAGTTAAAAATCTAGATTTCTTAAAACAAGAATTTGATCTAAGAGAAACTTGCTGGTTAGAGGTTCAGACCTTTAGACAACATCTCATTAATAAAATAGATTTAATGTCTATAACTGTTAAAGAATCTATTCCAGCACTGATTGATTACTTGATATTAAATTTACAACATAAAGTTTCTGATAAAGGTAAACTTTCATACATACATAAAGTTATCAGACAAGAAACTTTTTACAGTGTAGATTCATACTGGAATTATTTCACTTCTATTAATGGGGACCCACCAAATCAACAAGATAAACAATATATATTGGAATCTGCTTATAGAACTACGTCTTCCATTGTCTGGAGACTTTATACATGGAAATTTTTACATAGATCTTTTTATACACCTTTGATGATGAATAAAATAAATAATAAAGATAATCTATGTAAGAGATGTAATGTAGAAATTAATGCTGACTGGGCTCATATGTTTTATGACGGGTCTACTACTAATGCCCGAAACGACGATTCCCCGACGGAAAAAACACCGACGCCAGATGACCGACAGGTAAGTGTACCGACAGGGTGATTTGCCGACAGCGGAAAGACCGACAAGGGAATGTGCAATTGCGACGTGGTAAGTGTGCGATGGTGACGGAGTTAGGAGCGGTCAGGTAAGTGCTCGAGATTGTGGGATGTCGGGTTAGGCTGTGGGAAAGGTGAGTGTGTGTTCGTGTCGGAGGTATGGTTCGGGTAAGGTAAGTGTGTGCTAGTGAGGGACTGTAGTTTAGGGACGGGTTAAGTGAGTTAGGGTTAGGGTGCAGGTAGGTGATGTGTGCGTTAGTGTCAGAGCTTGGGCTAGGGGTGGGTTAAGTGAGTTAGGGTTAGGGTGCAGGTAGGTGAAGTGTGCGTTAGTGTCGGAGCTTGGGCTAGGGGTGGGTTAAGTGAGTTAGGGTTAGGGTGCAGGTAGGTGATGTGTGCGTTAGTGTCGGAGCTTGGGCTAGGGGTGGGTTAAGTGAGTTAGGGTTAGGGTGCAGGTAGGTGAAGTGTGCGATAGTGTCGGACCTTAGGGTTAGGGTTTGGGTCAGGGCTAGTGTGTATGCTATGTAGTGTCGCGTGTTGTTTATGTTCCGTGTGTCGGTGTAATGGTGTTCGGTGTAATGGTGTTCGGTGTTTTGCATTGTCGGGTTTGTGTGATGTCGGTCATCTGGCGTCGGGGAGTTTTCCGTCGGGGAATCGTCGTGTCGGTAATTAGTAGTAGACCCGTTTTATGACTGTATAAAATTGAAAGAATACTGGAAGTCAATTAATGAATTTTTGCAGGCTCTTTTTACAGATAATTTCATTATTTCTAAATCTCTTATATTATTCAACACACCTGTACCTCAAAGTGTTAAAAAGGTTAAGCTTCCCTTGTTATGGTCTATTCTAGCAGTGGCTAGGAAAATAATAACTAGAAATTGGATTTCAGATACACCTCCTTCGTTCAATGAATTTAAAAATGTTATGAATATAGTGTGCCATAAGGAAATAAACACAATTAGGACTAGAACAAATAGAAAAACATCTTATTTTATTGTATGGGATAATTTACAAAATTTGTTAAAAAAATTTTAATTTCAATAGCATGGTATTTTAGTTTAATTAATTGATCTGATTGTAGTGGATGTCTTTGTAAATACTTTAGTTGTTTTGTTGAATATTATAATAATACCTATTTTTAATTACTTGTATAAAATTGTTATGATATTTCTCTTATGTGTTAAAACAATAAACCTGTTTTGAAAAAAAAAGAAGCTTACATACAGTCCTGGATACAGCAAATCTTTAAAGACTGGTTTGTGCTATCTCTGGTGGCACATAATTCTTCCATGTATACCTCCATACAGACGATTACCACTCCTGCTGTCACTGTTCAAAGTGTCAGTGTTGTCCAATGTTGGGGTAATGTACCTACACCGAGTGGATGGGTGGTGACAGTATCTTGCCACTATTGACTGGAGAACTTGTCACAGTCCAGTTGCCGTGAACCACAGTGTGTGCTCAGGTCGCAGTCAAGTCATTGCTCTCCAACCCCAATGCAAGATGAGGTTATCCCCGCATAGAGTACACTTCAGCTCAAGACCAACCCTACTTCCTTTGACATGTTCCTCTACCAATGTTTGTGGACAAGTATGTGTTATTGCCTTCTCTCAGGACCTGTGTCCATGTTGTCAACCACAACCTGTTATAGCTTCCATTCAGTGTGCTATAGATAGAGAGGTGTGATGCAGAATGTGACTTGACCATGGACTGGCTAGTATAACCTTTTGTTAATACTGCTTGCATCCGGTTTGTACTCAGTGATGCTGCACTGTTACTGTGTGCATGTCAGACCTCATAGTTCTTGATGGAACTTTACAAATTTGCCTGTGCTGCCATGAATTGTGCCAGGCAATGTCAGAGGAGGGGGTGTTGTAGAGCAGCTGATCGCTGTTCTCATGCTTCTCTGTCATAAGAATGTGTGTGTGTGTGTGTGTGTGTGTGTGTGTGTGTGTGTGTGTGTGTGTGTGTGTGTGTGTGTGTGTGCGCGCACGCATGTGTGAGATCCTATTGTAATTGTGCCATGAAGCTGGCCTGCCTGTTTTCCCCAACATCATAATATATAGCACGGCAAATGCTCGAAGCAGATTTATAGTACTATGCCCCCGGGCCCCCTCAGACTTACTGAGGGACGACTTTAACAAGAGTAAATTGCATTTTATTTTTGCTTATTGCAGAAATGCTACTATAAGCATATGTGTTAAATGTACTGCTATTATGTCTATTTCTTCTTAACAGAAATGACTGAAACTAACAAAAGCAAAACTTGTAATTAAGTGTTCTGCCAGCTGTTTTTTGTGCCATTCTGTGGTACTCCCACTTAATTGTGAATGGCGCTTACATTTTTCACTTGTACTTATCTCTTAGTGAAAAGTTTGCAAAGCTAGCAAAATTTATTCCCATCTTTAAATGCTAAGAAAACAAGCTTTATAATATTATAATGCTGATCACTTAATATGCATCTCATACTCATGAAAGCTCAGTAAATGCAGTATCTCATTTTCTACAAAATTGTCATCCTTATTGTAAGAAACCTTTTTTCACAGCAATTACAGTTCATTTTCCCTTTCATATATTCAAACATTCATCAGTCAGCTTTTTTCTAAAGTCAGTTACATGTTATTTACCACCTTGCCATGTGATTGTATAAATATGGAAGGACTTGCATTAATACTGCAATAAATAACCAATCTTGTTTTTCACTCTGGTGTAACTGTGAATGAGGTTATGGGCAGCACATGCTAACATCGCACAGAGTTGCTTTCCAGACTGTATCAGTCTGAAGAGAAAAAGAAGCATAAGTGTTTCCCACCACAACTTCACAAATATATAGATTGCAAAAAATGTAAATAAATAAATAAAACAAATATAGATACCAGTAGCAGCAATATACCTCTCTGAGTGTTACTGACTCTATGCATCTTATGATTCACTGCTGGAGACATATCGGCAAAACAACTAATTATTTGGG
This sequence comes from Protopterus annectens, assembly GCF_019279795.1. Taxonomy (NCBI): domain Eukaryota; kingdom Metazoa; phylum Chordata; order Ceratodontiformes; family Protopteridae; genus Protopterus; species Protopterus annectens. Next base: position 305,802,679 of record NC_056743.1, read on the forward strand.
AGTAGCAGATTGCCGCAGTGCAAATGAACAGCCATTGAAAAGTAATGGACGTGAAAGCATTTGTAACATTCCATAAAGAAGTGGTAAAAATGAATATGAAAAGGTAAATTATATAGCACTTCCTCAGTAATCAGAAATGGTTCAACCTTTGAAGGGGACTACACAGTCAGTAAAATGAGTAATCTTTGCAGCGTGGCACAGATGAAAATAAGACTGAAAAAGCTGACTGAACTTAAGCAGGCAAGCCAGAACTCCAACTGTCTATTAATTATAAGGTATGATTGCTACACCAACCCCCGACAGAGCAATCACAGTCAGCAGAATTTAGACACAGATTATAGCCACATAAAAGCTTTATAATCACATTTGCCATGTTGGATAAATTAATCACCTCACAGCTACAGATACAGGACCACTGACTAGAGTAAATCTTGAACCTAATACAGCAGTTTCACTTTTTTTTAACTTTATATAAAAAAGAAAGATGAAATGATTTTCTCTGTATTTTAGCTGTTCTTGTGTTTATTCTTCCTAAAATAAAGAGGTCATTGTTTACTCAATGGATTACTTGCAAATTCTGCACAGCTACTACTACTACTACTGAAAAATTAGTAAAATCTCATTGCTGTGCTGAGAATAGACATTGCTATGAGTCCTGTTTCAAAAGTTTTCTGAAAAGCAGCAGACCGTTTCCTTGTCAGACAGATTCTGTTATCATATATTCAGCATATACATACAGCACACACCTAAATGCAAGCCAGTCTTCCTTCTTCCAGATTCAACCCTTCACTAAATAAGTTTACCAACACAAGCAAAACAAGGGCAGTCATAAAAGCAATATGTGCTTGATTATCTTGGCTTGTTTGCTAGGTTCCTCAGTCTGACCTTATTGGAGCTGAGACTATAGGAGCGCATGACTTCTCTCACAGCTGTAGTCTGCCAGTTCACCTTTCTAATTCCTAGGACAGGGGTAATGAAAGCCTTCAGTGAATTACTTAAGCTCTCAAAATTTCTGTATCTATCTAAACAGTGTGTTTCACTTGTTACAATAGTAGTTTTCTCTCCCTTTGCATCTCATGTCAGATTCATGTTAGTGCCATATTAATAGTCCTACATTTCAAACATCAACACATTATGTGGTTCATAGGAGTTTACTAGGCTATTGGTCCTAAGGCCTCTATAAGCCTACCCATGTTTTAACATTGTTCCCTTATTGACCAAGCTGTATGGTCAATATTTGCAGCATGTCTCCAATCAGCACCCCTGGGGTAAATTTACAGTCTCCCATCCATTTGTCTAAGTTGCGCTTAAATAGGGTCATTGAGGAAATCTGTTTTACTTGAATTGGGAGTTTCTTCCAGAAGAGTGGCAATCTCTGGGAGACATATCTATCTCTCCAGCATGTCCTGTTAATGTCACAGGCAAGGTTAAGATCCCTAGAGTGAGTGAATCTTGTTCCATGTGACTTGTGGATGTGCAGCATTTCCACTCATCAGACCATCTCCATTTTTAGTGAATGTCTAGTCAAATGGCTAATTTCGGGGGAAAAACAGCAATTCATCAAATAATTTTTAAACTAATTGCAATGAGATTGAATAATTCTAACAGGCTGTGAGTGTTTTACTAGAATACCACTATAGCACCAAAGTTATTGATAGCACCATAGTTCCTGATAACTAGTACACCTGAAGCTCTAACAAATTCAGACATTTACAAAAACGCATATATGACATTATCCACGGTGTCATATATGGCATCATAATTCATGGTATGTAAGGTATAGCATGTTCACATTATTATGTATTAACATTTTCTAAGCTTGTGTACAGTTCTGGAGAACAGAGAAATTATAAAAAAAGAAAATAAATGTAGTTTCACCAGCATTTTGTTAGAATGACTACTGCCAGTTTTAAATATAATTTACAAACATGACAGAAGATAATTTTATTTATTAGTTATTTGTAGTTTGGTAACCAGATAAGTGTGCTCGTCTGAAGATCCTTTTTAGCCACAACCCCAGGTAAAGGTAATACAACAGGCTAATAAAACAGAACATTCAAAATTATACAATTACATAGATTTTTAAGTGGGATTTTAAATAATTGCTGAACATTATAAGCAATAGCCATAGTTAGCGATACATTTAAACTAAGAGGCTGGTCACTCTGGCAGCAGAGAGTAAAAACATATACAAGAAAAGGTACAAATGAAACGGCAGCTGAACATCAGAACTATACCCAGAAATTAGAATACAGAGAATATAAGTTTTAGTCCTTGCAGTACGTATCACTGAAGCTATTACATGACACTTCTTTGTGGAGATGATCAGGCAGGGTAGATATAAATGCCTGTATTTTTTTTCTTTTTCAAATGGGAGTTTGTTCCCTAGGGTGGGACCAAATTTACAGAAGGCTCACTTTCCTGTACTAGTTTTGAAAGGGGGATTGTATAATGTAATCCCATTTGATTGGCTATTTCTCAGGTAATAAGTCTGTTGATTGAAGAGGGGTATCCTCTTTATTGGTGGATAGTCATCAGTATCTTAAACATCACAGAGCCTAGGAGACTAGCTGAGCTTTCAGTGCCAAGTAGCCAATTTATTTTTTGCAAAAGTCAGAATGATGCGTTTGAGTATTTTATCGCAGAGTTTTAGCAGTCCAAGGACTTTGGAAACAATATTATCCATCTGAATGTTAACGTTCAGTGAGGAGTCTAGAGTAAGGCCTAGCTATGTGTATTCAGACACAGCAGGATTAATGTTGTTCTGCTTATTTATCATTTTCAGCCCAGACATTTGTGATTGCTTGCTAGGCATTGAGAAGGGCATTTGTCTGGTCGTCTTATGGTTGATGACAAGGTGGTGGTTCTTTGTCCATGTGCTGAGATTAGAGAATGAGTGTTATTGGAGACATTGTAGGTCCGTGTTGTGATTCTAGCAGAAGGTCATCAGCATGTAAAGTTGCATTTAATGCTGGCTGATATCCAATGATATCATTAATGAATATGGAGACTAATAGTGGGCCTAGAAGAGAACCCTGAGGGACACCTTTACTGAATGCGCACACAAATCAGAACTGTTTATTTAAGAGGACAGGCAGGAAGAGGAGTGAGAGGGGTGTGGCTTGTTCACCTCTCCAGGAGTGATGAGGAGTTTGCATGCACTCACTGGCACACTGGGCGGACCTCCCTGGTGGAAAATGGAGAGATCACCATTCATGCTATGAGAGGAGTGACAGGGGAACTTGGAAGGAATACGCTTTGGATAGCCCATTGTATGCCTCTTCATTGCACTTAGCCAGGTGTTCACAGTTTCAGGCCAGGAAGAAAATAAAATAAAATTATTAACCACCCCTGATAGCTGTCTAGATGATGGACATTCTCAGCCATACCTCTCAACTGTCCAGATTTTCACAGAATGGCAAAATTTTTGCCTCCAATTTTTGGTCTGTTTCTCAAGAAATGGGCAGTTTTCTGGCAAATCACTGAGGATTGTCGTCATAAAATAATGACAGGCATTTGAGTTTCAGACTTCATAATTCTCAGAAAAGGCATGCTAATGCAATACGTGTTATAATAAATGTCTGTGTTTATAAGCACAGTATTTAACATCAGTCCCTATTTTGTGGCTTTCTTCCCCCCGTTAATTTTGGCTCTGTCCAGATTTCTGGCACTAAGGTTGAGAGCTATGTTCCCAGTCAACTCCTGCCCCAGTGATGAAGAGGCAAATGGGTGCATTCTCAGGATTGCAGGGATTGATGGTTGACAGACAGTGGCCAAAATGTCCCCCCATCAAAAAATAAATAAATAAATAAATAGCAGCTGGCATTGAATGTCTCTAAAATCTTATATTTAGATGCATTTAAGGATTACTTGTTTGTAAAACATTTTAAGCCAACATGTGTGTGTGTTTTCTCTAGTTCTGGTCAGATATAATCTAATTAGTTTCATACAAAAACGGCATGGTAGGGCAGCACAGTGGTGCAGTGGTTAACATTGTTGCCTCACAGCAAGAGGTTCTCCGGTTCGATTCTCGGCTGGGGTGCCTTCTGTGTGGAGTTTGCATGTTCTCTCTGTGTTCGTGTGTGTTTCCTCTGGTTACTCTGGTTTCCTCCCAAAGATGTGTATCTGGAGCCTCCCTGGGCCTCTGCTGAAAACAGGCTCTGTGGAACCTAGTTGGACATTCCTGGTCAACAAATGTTAAATAAATAAAATAAAAAAAAGAAATGGTCCATATCCAGATTAAATACAAAGAAATGGTCCATATCCAGATTTACCTTGCTTTCAAAGTCCTATGATTTATTCATTCTCTGATTTTTCACTTTATACATTTTACAGCTGACAGGAACCAGGGCTTGTACCAACATCAGTAGGCAAAAAGCAGAATGATTAATCCTGGATGGAGTAAAATCTCATTATGCACTCACACACACACACACACACACACACACACACACACACACACACACACACACACACACACACATACACAATGCACCCCCACTTTTAAAATCATAACTAAGAATTGCGTATTTCTTCTTAGCTAAAATATGTAAGGTTAATTTGTGAGCTTCAAGGGACACGCATGTTTTGGTTACATGTCATTAAGTCTAAATAATTACAGAGAATTTGTGGGAACTAAGTCATTAAAATGTTAGCATTTTTGGACTGTGGACTTTGAAAACTAAGATGGCCCTTATTAAAAGAAGCATACTGTCTAAAGTGTGCAACAGGGGCGGCTGTGGTGGTGCAGCGGTTAGCGTTGTCATCTCACAGCAAGAGGTTCTCTGGTTCGATCCTCGGCTGGGGTGCCTTCTGTGCGGAGTCTGCATGCCCTCCCTGTGGTTGCGTAGGTTTTTTCCGGGTGCTCCAGTTTCCTCCCACATCCCAAAGACATGTTATAGGTGGATTGGACACTCTAAATTGGCCCTAGGTGTGAGTTTGTGCGCGTGTGTGCCTTCTGTGGAGGGTTGGGCGCCGGGCTGGCAACTTGACACCGTAAAATTCCACTGCCAATCATGAGCAGACAGGTGATCCCCTCTGGTGACCCCTAACCAGGAAAAGCCAAAGGAAGAAGAAGACTGTCAAGTGTGCAACAGAATATTAAACAGGATTCCATGTCATGAATTTCAGTGTCATTTTTGAAAAATTCCACATGCGATTGAAAATTGAAATTTGCAGTATAAACCCCTGATCCACCTCGAGGAAAGTAGAACTTCCTCTATAACCACCACATTTCAACAGAGTGCATTTCTGCAGTAAGTAACACAACAGAAGTATCTGTTGCAACCAGCAAATACTGCAATGAAGAGCGACATTCTCACAACATTTAATTAATCAAAATAAGTGCCCTGAGTGAGATCTGTTGTAATCACTTCCAAAGAATAAAGCAAGTAAAAGCAAGCATCAGATTAAGAGTTTCATTTTTATAAAAAATAGGTTTCAGTGATATCTTTCAAAGAAAAATAGAAAATGTTAAAAAGAAAATAAATGAGTTTTTATTTTCCTTCCAAAAATGACTGCAAAGCATTCAAATGCTACCCTCCCTTATTAAATATTCTATAGTCTCTGATATGTAAAAATTCCTCAGTACTCTTAATGGGCTTAGAATTTCCCTCAGGTAGATGCTTTAGGTGTAATGGAAAAGATATTTAACCAGCATGACTGTAACTAGGGAAATATTTGTTTGAGCTGAGACACAGGATCCGAATTGAATATACATAATAAGGCTATATCAAGGTTAATGCTATTGGTAATCAAAAAAGCAGAATTACTAGAAAGTATAAATCAAAATCTAAACCAACTGTAACTGAAGTGCCATATATTGTAAATGAGATAAAATAAGTAGGGGAGGTGGGATTTTTACAAAAGGAAATAAGCTAGTTGCGTATAAATAAATGGAATCTTTGGGAACAATACATGCAGAATAATGTTTAAGAGGAGGAATGCAGTGTTATTGGAAGGAAGGAATTAAGCAATTTATTTAAAATTGGAGTGAATAATAATTGTTAAAAAGAAAAAAAGTATAACATATAATGCCTGAATATGAAAAATGTCTATATGGTTTGTTTTATTTTAATGTATTTGTGCCTGTGTCTTTAAGTGGTAATTTAATAAAGGTGTTCAAAAACAAAAAAAATGCTAGTAAATGGCTAAGGCTGATTCCAGTCATAGTGACTCATAACAAAATGGACTTCACATGTTTAGATTACTTACCATAAATCAAGGTTGTGGAGATGAGGAGTGTTGCAACAATCATAGTTTAGTCTATGCTCATAAGAATCTATAGGCCAGATAAAATTTGTTATTAATCATGAAGTTGGAGCCTAGAGAAGGTGTCTGCAGATCTGTAGCCTTCCTGAGGAAATTGATGGGTCTGACATTCTAGCCTTCTAACCAAATAAAGCTCAGAGCTACCATAATTCACCTTGAACAGGATTCTCCACCTGATCAGATGTCCCTATCAAAAACAAGAGCTATAAACTAATCAGCAGTTCTTCCTGGCATTTAATAAACTAATCTGTTCTCTAGTCAGAACAGTTACAGTGATCTACTGTTCTGTAAGGTTATAGAATTTTACTGGAAAATGGCATTGTTTTGTAACTCAACATAATGCACTGTCAATTTTCCCACTGATGAAATCTTTAAACGTAAGGTTAAAAGAACAAAGTCTTGCACCTTTAAAAAAAATACATATTTTCTTATTGCTCAATGGCCCCTGAATATTTAACTTTATGCTTGATTCTGCAGATTTCCTTAAAAAATCATCCCAAAAAAGCGATAGGAGCGGTATCATAATTTTTGCTGTACCTGCTTTGGTGGCTGTACAAAAACCAGCTTACAAGTGGGCTGCAAATATATGGGAGATAAGAATACAATGGCAACAGGCACACAGCTGCAATATTCACCCAGGAAGACAAGCTAGGAAATGTGCTGTTTTTATGTCACACATGGTTACAAACCCTGCATAAATACGGTATCGTTCATGCAGTAACAAGTGAGCAACAAGTGCAACTTTTATAACTTATACAATTGTTAGTGATGCAACAGCTTTCCCCTTAAGTTAGTGGGCCAACCAGAAGGACTTGAAGGCCTAGACATTGAAACTTTCCTGTAACCATTCTTCCCTGAAGCCCTACAAATTGAGTACTATGAACGTTTACTTCTGGATAAGAGCACCCAGGGGACCTCAGTCCTGTTGAGAGGTAAGCCTCCCATACCTACCCAAATAATCTTTAATACTCTAAGTTACAAATGCAGAGAGTCTCTTGAATGCATGTACCAAAGGGCAATCCTTTTTGCAAAATGGATGTACAGTAAATATATTAAGAGTATAAGACTCACTCTCTGGACCTTATAGTTAAATGCAAGAAATCTGTATAATCAAGTGAAGTGTAGGTTCATACTAGGTTATCTGCCCTAAGGCATTTATAAGCCTAGCCAGAGTGTGTTTGGCTTTCGCCACCCCTTGGAATGAGTATACTGTCCCCATTTTAAGGTTTAGTTTACTGTACCTCTGTCTAGCAGTGACATAGAAGTGACCCCTGGAGTAAACCTACAATCTCCCATCCACTCATCAAGATTTCTCTTGAAGAGAGTCAGTGATGGGCTCTGCCTAACATGGACTGGGATTTTATTCGAGTGAAGGGAGCCTATGGGTTATGAATCTGTCCCTCCAGCATGTCCTATTTATTTCTGTGCTGAGGTTCAAATCTCTCGCTCGAGTAGCTCTGGTGGATTTGGATTTTCTGAGGTGGAGCATGTCCATTAATTCTGGGTTGGACATGGCCTTGTACGTCAGGCATAGATCATCTCTGAGTAGGCGGTATGCTACTGAGTAGAGCTGGAGTTTCTTTAGCCGGGCAGCATGTGGCATATGTTTGAGTACCTTGATCCTCTTGGTGAGGTACTTTTGGGGTCTTTCCAATTGCTGCAGGTGTCGGGTAAGGTACATCCCAAATGGGGCATTGTACTCAATTATGGGCCTGATGAGGGAAGAGTAAAGGGGCACAATGACCTCTCCTGATCTAGATGTGAATCCCTTTATGATAAGGTGGGCAATATAGAAGGTCTTTCTAACCACTTTGGCAATGTGAGTGTCAAACAAGAGGTTACTGTCAACTTGGGTCCCTAGGTCCCTAATTAATTCTTCCATACTTAATGGATTACAACCTATGTGGCAATTTGTGGGCACTTTGTTTTTCCCAAAGGGTATGAGTATACACTTTTCGGCATTTAGTTTAAGGCCATGGCTCTGGCACCAGTTTTCCGTTTCTGTGAGACCCTTTTGAAGGATGCTTGTGTCCGCTGGAGAATCAATTATGGCGCCCAGTTTGCAGTCATCTGCGAACTTGGTCAGCCACAATCCTCCCATGTTAGCCTGTACCTCAGAAAAATAAATACTGAACAAGAGAGGTCCCAGGACCGAGCCCTGTGGGACGCACTTATGACTGGTTTAGAGTCTGACATGGCTCCAGCAATTCTGACCTTGTGGGTTCTGTCCTTGAGCCAGTTTGCAACCCATCTTATGACATAGGGGTTTATATTTAAGCTGGAGAGCTTGTCTATGATGCCTGAGTGGGGTATTGTGTTGAAGGCTTTTGCAAGGTCAAGGTAGGCTGTGTGAACTACCTTACCCTCATCAATGGCCTTGGTGACTGTTTCAAAGAAGTCGACCAGGTTCAAGAGGCAGGATCTACCCTTAACAAAGCTGAATTGGGTAGGATCCAATGTCTGTATGTCCCCAATGTCTTTGTTTATGAGTTCCATAATGATCCTCTCCATAGCTTTGCAGACCAGGCTCGTCAAGCTTATGGGGCGGTAGTTTCCAGGGTCCATAGAAGCACCTCCTTTGTGGAGTGGGACCACTGTTGCTGTACACCATTCTTTGGGTACATATCCTGTAGTAAGGCTGAGATTAAACAGCAGCCTTATGTGTGGGTTTAGCTCTTCTTGGAGTTCATGTAGCATGCAACCCGAGACACCGTCTGGTCCCATTGATGCTGCGTTTTTAGCTTTGGAGAGGCGGCTCTCACCTGGGCATCTGAGATGTCAGGGAGGCAGCACTCTGCTGGGATAGATATTTGTTCTTTTGGGGGGAGGGGGTGGAATTTGCACTGAACCTGTCTGCTGGTATGTTGGCAATGTCTGTGGGTTCAGTGTATTGTTTTGTCATTTTGGACTAACTGAGCATATCTGGGAGTTTCCACCCAGGTTTCTAACATAACTAAAGAAAGCCTTGTGATTATCTTTAGTGTCTTGTGCAATTTTTCTCTCAAAGCTGGCCTTGGATGATTTTATGAGTGTTCATAGTTTTTTGCTAGTACTGATCAGAGATGCCTTCCCTTTTAGGGATTTTGCTCTGTCATGTAGTAGCTTCCTCCTTCTGTTGTATAGCTTATTAATGGCTGGGGTCCACCAGACAGGATGTCTGCCTTTGGGGGAATGGGTCTTGGTTTTATTTGGGATTGCATGATCCATGCATTCCTGTAGGTGTCCATAGAATGGATTTATAAAGGATTCAGCAGAGTGGGATGTGGTTTCCACTGGCCCGGGGGCATTGAAGGATTCCACTTCAGTCTTAAGAAGTGTGAAGTCAGCTTTTGAGAAGTTCTTCACTGTGGTCTTCTGTGCTGGGGGTGGGGGCGGGATGTGGATTTCCAGGGAGTTTAATTTATGGTCCGATCTTACCAATGAGGGGTATACTTCTGGTATGGAACATTGTGTCCCCATGTTTGCGATGATCGGGTCTAATATGTTTTCCCCTCTTGTGGGAGAGGTGACTAGTTGTTCCTTAGCATTTGAGTTTATGAATTCTAGGAACCTTTGGGCTAGGGTGTTGGGGCTTGAGTAATGCTCCCAGTCTATGTTTGGGTAGTTGAAGTCCCCCAGTATGATGGTGTTTGGAGAAACCTTCATATTCTCCAGTGTCTTTAGGAAGGCCGAGTGGGTTTCCTGAGTTTGAGAGGGTGGTCTGTAGCATGCTACAAACTGGAGGGCAGTTTTGCCCACTGTTAGTTGCACATGGATGGTCTCCGATGCTTCATGCATTGCCACTCACCTGGAGGTGTGGGTATCCTTGATGAATATGGATACTCCCCCTCCTTTTGTGGTTCGGTCCAAGTTCTGGGTCCGAATAGCATGATATGAGGTATAACCTGGTAGTGCTGGGGTGATCTCGGGAGCCTTGAACCAGGTTTCTGTCACTGCACAGACATCGATGTTCTCCATACTGAGGAGGGCTTCGAGAGCATGCATCTTGAGGTTTAGACTTCTGGCATTGAGCAGCATTACCCTTAGTTTCTTTCTACTTTTGTTTTTTAGGGAGGTGGGTTTGTCTTTTGAGCCTTGCCTAAAAAAGGCACTATGGGGGTGGCAAGAGCCTTTGCCAATATCTAAAAGCCCAGGGGTGACAGGTGCAAGCCGTCCCTTGCGAAGCAGTGTGGCTTGTCGAGCATGTCATCCCAAGCAGACAGACATTGGATCCCCTTAGAATGACACCAATACTTAAGCCAATTGTTAAAATTGATCATTCATTCTTTGTACTGCAGCATCATTCTTGGTGAGGGTAAGATGCTGCTTAAGGTCAGGGTCATACCAGCCTGGGCTACATAATCAGAAAGTTCCTCTATGTCTCTTTTCATGTAGTCCAGGGAGGTATGTCTCAAGTCATTCACACCAGCATGGACAATGACTGAGTCATATTTGTACCTGCTTTGGAGTGACCTGAGTGCTTGTGTTATGTGGCGGATTCTAGCGCCCGACAGGCAGCTTACTGTGACCTTTTCCTTGTTTAGCCTGGTGAGCGGGACGTCAGTGTGTCTGACTATAGAGTCACCTATTACAAGTGTATCAGGTATGTTGTTTAGCCTTAAGGGCTCTGACTGTTTGGCACACTGACTTTGTGAACTATGTGTTGCATGTGTTTTGTTTTGAGGTAGTGGTTGCTTGCATGTCTGCTTTGGAGGTCTCTGTTGCTTTGGCAGATTTTTATTAAGAGCCTCCGAGTATGTTTTTGTGTGTTTATGTGTTTGGTTTGCAGTTGTGGTAGGTCTATGTGAGACTGGATTTGTGGTGTGTGTGGTTACCTTCTCCTCCTGACTGGTTATGCCAGTACTGAGTCGAGAGAGCTCAGTCTCCAGTTTGGCTATATGGTTGCATCTCTCACATATATTTGTATTTGTTGGGAGGAGGAGAGGGTTGTCTGTGTACATGAGGCAGTTGTAACATTGCTTCAAGATTCCCAGATTCACCAACTGAACTGGAGAGGAAGCCAGCAACTGCCCCTTCGACATGCCAGAATAGTATAAGGAACTGCTATGTAACTGAATCAGAAAGGACCTATAGGGGATAGGGTACTCAAGGGGATTTTAGGAGGATGTAGTGCATTTTTAGTTAAAAAGTGCTTAACTTATACAAAATGCTTATAGGAGCAAGTGTGGGGTTTTTAGATTGAGAATAGAATGTTTAGATTGAGAGTTAGAGCAGTTCTAAGGGAAAAAATGAAGAGCACACTTTGTGGAGCCGGGAATAGTTTAAACTTGATTAAGTGGAGCTGCCTGATGCTGCGCTGTGCGCTAAAGCAGGCTTTATAGCAGGGGGTTAGAAAGAGCTAGGAAATGGCCCAAAATGGCCAATAAGCTACAAGTTACTGGGCTGGAACCACTCCTTTAGGGACAGATAGGCTGCTCAGAGCTCCCCACTCCCACTGGTGAACAAAGAAGCTTCCTCCTATCCAAACAAGGATATGGGCAACACAGGAACTATGACACAGCCCAGAGATCAGCAATACCTGAAGACTGGACTATTCTAGTTCAGTAAAGGCGGGAAACAAGGATATTTTTTTGTTATTATTTTTTTTTTCTTACAAAGTAGCAGAAAATAGATATAGTAACAACAGTAAATGCTTTAAATCGGCTAGCGCACATGAGTGTGTAGCCTACCAGTTAATTTAAGCAAAAATAAACTTTAAAAGTGCAAAAAAGTTCAGGAAAACAAATAGTAATGCAGTAAATCAACTTTGCAGAGCTTATTTAGTTATAGAAACTCGCTTTTCAGTGAGAAAAAGCAGTCAGAAATAAGTAGCCAAAAATACTTATAAATCAATGGAAAGTCACTCTTCCACTCGCTGCTGCTTGTAGAACACTTCAGGACACCACGAGGAGCTGTGCTGAGTCAATTACAAGCGCAAAAGCATGCTAAAGCGGGCTTTATAGCAGGGGGTTAGAAAGAGCTAGAAAATCGCCCAAAATAGGCAATAAGCTACAAGTTACTGGGCTGGAACCACTCCTTTAGGACAGATAGGCTGCTCAGAGCTCCCCACTCCCACTGGTGAACAAAGAAGCTTCCTCCTATTCAAACAAGGATATGGGCAACACAGGAACTATGACACAGCCCAGAGATCAGCAATACCTGAAGACTGGACTATTCTAGTTCAGTAAAGGCGGGAAACAAGGATATTTTTTTGTTATTTTTTTTTTCTTACAAAGTAGCAGAAAATAGATACAGTAACAACAGTAAATGCTTTAAATCAGCTAGCGCACTTGAGTGTGTAGCCTACCAGTTAATTTAAGCAAAAACAAACTTTAAAAGTGCAAAAAAGTTCAGGAAAACAAACAGTAATGCAGTAAATCAACTTTGCAGAGCTTATTTAGTTATAGAAACTCGCTTTTCGGCAACAAAAAGCAATTGGAAATAAGTAGCCAAAAAATACTTATAAATCAATGGAAAGTCACTCTTCCACTCGCTGCTGCTTGTAGAACTCTGCAGGACACCACAAGGAGCTGTGCTGAGTCAATTACAAACGCAGTTGGAAATAAGTAGCCAAAAAAATACTTATAAATCAATGGAAAGTCACACTTCCACTCGCTGCTGCTTGTAGAACTCTGCAGGACACCACGAGGAGCTGTGCTGAGTCAATTACAAGCGCTACAGCGGGCTTTATAGCAGGGGGTTAGAAAGAGCTAGGAAATGGCCCATAAGAATCTTTCAATACAGTTGTAATAGCTATCCATTCTGACAACCGTGAGAGAATGTTTATCAGTTTTTTCTCCTTGTCAGAAGATGCCATTAACTTCTTGAAAGACAAAATGCTAACGTCCAACATTTTGAAAATGATACCAGAGTTCTTAAGAAGTATCTAGAATGGCAAGAGACAGTTTAAAATGCATGAAAAAACAGACTACCAAGAATCTATTTTTGTCATTATGAAGTGGTCAGCTGCTACAACCTTCCACTTTTACTTGTGCAAACAACAAAGACACTAACCTGAGGAAACCATCAAACCTTCCCAGGAAGACAGATCCATTACACTTATTTTCAGCCCTAATATCCACCAACTTTCAGGTAAAATCCGAGGAAAAAGGAGGTGGGATAAATGTCCAAGAAGCTTCTAAAGATGCAGAAAAAGGTAACAGAAAGGGAGAAGATGCAGGCAACTAAAGGGAGTACAAAAACAGCAGAGGGAGCAAAATCCTTACTGAAGTAGCAATACAAAGAAAGTGCTTTATAATTTTTCTCAGTAGCTATGCTTACTCATGTATCAATACTCATAAAAGGTTGGACTTGGTGACTTCTACAGTTGTTTAACAATATTGTAGCACTAAAATAATATAAAGCAAAACACCAGGACTTGGAGACAGCTGTAAGATCCAGTATAAAAACTTTATTAGACTCAAGTGCTTTCATGGGCAACCCCACTTCTTCAGATGTCAATGCAAACTAAAAAACCCTTTCACTCATATGTACCCCCTCTCTTAAAGCACATGACTAAAAGCAGCCAATGCCTTCTAATGATGTAAACAGTCACTATTAACTTAGAATAGCACTCTGCAAAGTATAGACTCATAAATGCTTCACATAATAAAAATGCATATAAAATCATAATGCATGTGCAACAATAAATCTGCCTAAAGACTTTCCTTCAATCGTGACTTGAGACATAAAAATACAATAATTAATACCTATCAATAATGTAAACATTGCTGTTGGCTTAAATCACAAAAAACAAATACCTAACTATGTCAAGATATAATAAAAATACAAGAAACTCATTAAACATAAACAATTCATCAGTACTTCTACCTAAAACGCTGCCTAGATTTTAACTTGGGGTGCAAGGGTATATATTCATTAAGTCCATGACCTCTATCGGCCCTTAGCCTAACTATCCACTTTGCTTCAAGTTCTTCAGTGATGTTCCATAGGTTTCCTCTTCTGATACTATCATAGGTTGTCCCTATGACTAAAAACTTGAAAACATGTTCCACATCAGTATTGATAGTGTGTCTAGCTAAGGCATTCACTTTATTCTTCTTATTAAAGGCATAAATGTGTTTGCGTATTCTTTCCTTCAGAGACCTATCTGTCTTCCCTACGTAGAAACTACGGCACACTACACAGTGTGCCAAATAAACTAGATGTTCAGTTTCACAAGTAGCTTTAATATTAAACTCATAGGTCCTTAGCTGATCTGGATGTTCAAACCTAGAACTACTATCTATATATTTGCAAAATGTACATCTACCACACTTTTTAGTGCCTCTTTATATACCAGAACCCATAGAGCCCTGTTTCCCATCATTCACCTTTGGTTGACATAACTGCCTTTTCAAGGATTTATAGTTCTTCACAGAAAATGTAGGTTTCACATGAATCAATTTGCTGATGTCCCTATCAACCTTCAGTATATCCCAATGTTTCCTTATGACATCCATGTACTCCCATGCATCTTTGGAATAATAAAAGGGTACTCTAACATGTGTCCTGTCTCTGGTTCTATCTTGTTGCTTATTACAGTATACCTCTTTCATACCTTTTTTCTTGGAAAGTTAGGGTCTACATTTGAACTTCTCAACTTACTCACTTCCTTGATGCTGGTCTCTATGTCATTAATATTGTAACCCCTTTCTTGTAAATCACTGCTAGTTCTGTCAACTTGATTTGATTTGAGACTGCATTTAGATGTATGCCATGGTGACTTCTGATAAAATTTGTTATTTTGGGAACAACAAAAAAGTCCAAAGGCACCATGCTTCACACTCTATCTAAATGTTTCATAAGAAAATTAAAAGTTGATAGTGTGAGTACAAGCCTTTGCAAAGTAATCATCTATTAATCATTTGAAACTGTGGTAAACGATACAAAAGTAAAACTCTAGCTGCAGGATAAATACAGCCTGTTGAACTGTATTTAAGTTTACTTTGGTGATAATAAGTCACCAAGTAAAGCCATTTATATCAGATTGGGAGCTGTGTGAATGCTACCTGCATCAAATATGTACGGAGGCTGTACTGCCATGTCACTGTATAAATCTGAGTTTACTAAAACAGCTGTGCACTGCTGTAAAACAACCCTTTTAGCTAGTTTCAGCTTGGTGCCCCAGGGTCCAGTTTGTGGGGAATGCACTTTAATGAGTCCACTGCCACAGATTAGGTGTAATGTTAAAGAAAATATTTATATGGATACTTATGAGATATGTGTGCATGCCAGTGTGCAAACGTAAGTGTGTAAGAATAAATGTGTGTATGTGTAAATCTGTGTGTGGGTATGTGTGTGTGTGCGTGTCAATGTGTGTAAATGTGCCTGTATTTGTGTCTCTGAATGTATGTCAGTAGCATCTTAATCAATGTGTATTTAAGCAGCATATCTTCACAACTTATTCTTATCTTGAATAAAATTTAAACACATAAAACCTGAAGCCTCACAGCCACACTTCATTATAAATTACATTTAGATAATATGTAAAGCAAATTTGTGCTTCCAATGTAGAACTGTTGTAGTGAATTGTGTAACGATGTAGTGCATTAACAGGAAAGGAGAAGGGTTAAAAAGGTCAATGTAATCAATTCGGAAGACTGTTTTGTCTCTTTAAACTTAACATGGACAATTTACAGTACATTTGCTGCTTCTTGGTTTCAACAATATACAAGCAAACTATTTTTGCTTGGAAATGTCGAATAAAAGAATAGCTGATTGCAAAAGACTACCAGAAATAAAACTCAGAACTGTAACATAAAAAGTGTTTCTGCCTGCATACCTCTATAATTCAGACAGTGTGCTCACATATTTATTTAAGATAAATGTACATTCCAGATTTAAAAAAAATGTGATACAAATGAGTTTTCAGATCTGCTTGCCTCCAGCATAATGAAACAGATAATTTAGAGATCACACAACTGATATTTAATTAAAGCAATGGGATTATGTTCAGTTCAGTCTGTTTGGTGGTCTACCCCTCATGCTTTAATGATGATGTTTTTCACTTTGTATCTGCTATTCACATGGGAGACAGCAGAACTCCCTGAAATTCATATGCGCACACACACACACACACACACACACACACACACACACACGCACACACACACACACACACACACACACACTCACTATTACTACTAGTATTAAAGGTACGATATTGTATTTGGGATTTCAGTACATTATGTAATCAACTTTGCTTTGGGGAGTTGTATCTTGGCAGGAAGTAGAAGACCCAGAACTCCTTTACCCACTGCATAAACAGGTGTGTGTGTGTGGGGGGGGGGGGTGTCCCAAAAGACTTTACTCTTGTACAGGTTCTTCAAGTACTGATGTTATTCCTTCCTTGTTCACTGTGCAACTTTCAAGTAGGTACATGTTTCTGTTTTGTAGTGCCTGGTAGACTTTTATCAAGCTGGGGAGCAGAGTATTTCTGCAAGGACTACAGATAGGAAGTCAGTCTGACTTCTAGGGTCAGTGAACTTATGTGTAGAAGATCAGCCCATGATGTGCAGTAATGTATCTGCCAGTATATTTAGTTTTCTAAGTTCATTGCTTGATTTCCTTAAGCAAGAATTGCATTAATTATTTCTCAGACAATTGTGGATAGCTATTTGCTAATTTGTTTAAGGTTAACTACACTTATCTGGTGAATTTAGATTGTTAACTTCTGCCTTTTGAAGAGAAAGATTTCATAGTTCTAACTATAATAAGAAGTCATATTATTCCTGGCTCGTTCTTGTAACCTTGTTATGGCAGGCTGAACAGACTGGAGGCAACATATTACTAAAAACACGAATGGGTAGTGACACTGAAAAGGATTACTAGTTCTTCATAGAAAATGTACCAATGTAAAAGTTTTCGGAAAGGTAAATTTATTCTTGGTAAGACAGCAAAGGAATGCAAGTGAGACGGCGAAAACACGTACTAAGCAAGAGTCCATACATGAGTTTTAATTAATTAACTGGTTTGAATGGCTCACAACCCAGATTTTAAAAGAATGGAATTCTCTTATTGCGAACTCATATTACATTCCTGGAATTTCACACCACTGCCTGCTTTTCTGTTCATATTTTCTTTTCCTTTAGCATTTTTGTAAAATTTTGGAAGTTGGACTTAGCTAGCCTTTGCTATACTAACACTCAACAGTCTTAGTGGCCTTAAAGGAAATGCAGGACTATCTCCCCCTGTGTCCATTTCATAAAATATTCAATACTTTAATCTGCAGAAATGAAGTCGATATATTAACAAATGAGTCATGGAAACATTAGTCTTAAGATGCAGTTTAGAAATTTTTCAGCACCTCTGTTGACATCTTTAGTGAATTAATTCCCATTGTCAGAAGAGTTTGTCTCTAAGAGATTATAAGACTTCTTTTTCTTGAATTAACTAAAGCCTTTTTTATACTCTTTTGACCACTTACTGTTCTGCTTTTTGAATCCAGGGTATTTAACCTAAAGGTTTCTCAACTGGCTGTCATACCATTTCTACAAGGTCAGAATGAACAGGCATATTCTCTACACATTCACTCTTTATACTTCAAACACTCAGGGATCTGTTTCAGCTCCAATTTTTTGTTAACTTTGTGAATAAACCCAGTAACCTCTGAGGTTCTGAAAATCCACACAAAACTCAAAGCAGATTTTATCATCCTGATGTGACACATATTTAAATCAGTTCAAACTAACAAACAATTGCATGGTGATATCTTGTCAGTAAAAATCATCTAATATCAAAAGAATTAAACTGAAAAAATCTAATGCTGTTGAGGAAGGTGCTAAGTCACCATTAATGTGTCCTAACACAGTGTATTCTGGGTCCAAACAGCAACTAATGAAGGTATACCATATTTCGGTAGTTCGCTATATGGCTGAACCCTTACCTGTCTTTCCCTATCCACATGCCTACTATTCATGCTGTTTCTCTTCCTACTTGGACATCACAAACTGATAAAGCCTGGATAGCAGGCAATGGTGTGAATTTCCAGGAATGGCATATGTGTTTGCCTTAATAGAATCTGAATCCGCAACAAGTACAGTCAGAATGCAAATCACCCAATACAGCAAAACTAAATTCAAATATTTTTTTCCAAATATGAAGACATTTTATGGAGTTTTTCATTGATAAACTGTATGACTGAGCCTGTTATGGTCATGTAGTACTAATTCACAAGTTTCCATTTAGCAGGCTTGCCTTGATTTTCCACCTCATCACAAAACTGCCTTAATATCTCTTGTCCCGGTCCCCTTCAATAATACACATCACACCAAATGACATTTGACGACCTTTATTAAATTTCCATAACATAGCTTTGATCACCAACTTTATTAATTACAGGTATTCATAATATGATATAATTGAGTCTAAATACAGCATAACATCCTTGTAATGTTAATCAGGGCAGCGTACTTACTCACCCTGCCGCAGTAAGCAGCATCCATACCTCTACTCACTTACTTTACTTATGAAGCAGCACCCCATCTCACTTCATACACAATTCATTGTAAAGTTAATCAGGGCAGTGTACCTACTCACCCTGCCCAACAAGCAGGGCCCATACCTCTGCTCGCTTACTTCATTTATGAAGCAGCGTCCCAACTCACTTCATACACCATCCATTGAATTTAACTTCCACCAAATAGGCACCATCCTTACCTCAGCTTGCTTATCTATTCAGCAAGCTTCCTCCAAATACTCATTTCCTTTCCCCAGATGCTTGAAATGAACATCCAGACATCAGAGGGGGAACAGAAGAGGTCAAGCCTATCCCTCTTCTCCACCTACCGCCACTGATAAATAACCCTACTCCCCACCAACGAAAAAAGGGAGGGTGGGTGGGTAGCAAGTTCACGCCAATTGTGATTGCTTGACCCAACTACCTACCCTAAATCTCTTAAGCCACTCCCCATCATCATCTCATTTCCTCCCAACCATCCCTGCCTCCACTTAACCCTTTCACCTCCCCAAGCCACTTAACTCCCCTAATATTAACCTAACCCCCCCCCCCACATGAAGATGTCACGGGACAACTTAGTTTGTTGCCAAACTTCATTTGTCAGAAAATCTATACAACTGCTAAAGTCTCAGCATTCCATGGACCCTAAGTGGGATAATGTAATACAACCAATACTGAGATCTTATGTTTTGTATCTCAAATGAAATCTCATTTGGAAATTGGAAATTCTTAATGTAATTTTTTTTCCAGAATGTTCCTGATCTATGCTTTGGAAGAAGTACTGGGATAAATTGGAACTTGCATATGATGCATGTCTCGGTGATTCCATTTACACATACTGCTAACATAACTGGTTTCCTCAGCACGTATTTCCATTGTGTAACAATACAGTGTTGCACGAAAAATGTTACTGCTGTTGATCCAATGTATACTTAAGACATTTCAAGAATACATTTTCTGTCATTTTATCTGCTCTCCTTAACTTAAGAAAACACACTTTTCATTTTCTTATTTTATCTTAATCATAAGGCTGTATGGTCTAAATCTGTAGAAAATTGGGTATATATTATATTTTAAAATAAATCAAATTAGATATATTAAAAATGGCTGATAGCTGAATAAAGATAAGTCACACATTTACATATTTTATGGAATGCCTGTAGTGTTTTGAGATATTTTTGATAGAGGTAGTTAATGTAGAATAGTGGCTGGTCATTGCATACATTAGTGTCGCTTAAACAATGTTTAATTTAGATTACAATGTAAGACACTGACATATTTTACAGATAGGACACTGTTTTTCAGTGACACTGTAACAGATGTTAGCTTCAGGTAGGAGACCCCAGCTGTCAACTTGATGAGGTCTTCGCATTCAGCTCATCATGACCTCAACTCTCACCTCATCTAAAAAAAAAAATTTTTTTTTTTTGCAGGAAACAATACAGCTACACAACCTCACACCTGCTATATGGATATATATACCAACTCCAGGGTCATACAAACTGAAAACAGTGAAAACTCTAAAAATAAAAAGAATCAGTGTAAGTGTACACTTAGAAATTGGAGCAGAGTGACTGTCTAAGTAAAACAGTTTTTATTGATTTCAATACTAGTGAATTGAAGTGGGCCGCATGCAATCTCATCCACTTTATTCTCAAAGGGTATAGAGAACCCTAGCTGATATACTGCATTGATAAATTCAAAATCTTATCTGAGCAAAATCATAGACAATTATACTGTGTAAGTACACTATTTAATTATCATTGAGTATTAAAAATCTGAGTCGTAAAATACAGCAATATTTGTTTCTTGGAGCATTCAGATAATTATAGATATGATGCTTATATGTTGTTGTGTACACTTTTGATATTTTTCTGCCATATCACTTTTATGCTATTTCATTGATTCATCCACATTTTAATTTGTACTTTCACACTGTGTAGTGTGACACACATGTATGCAATGTTTTGTTTTTTGGACAAGTTCTCTAGTGTGGCTTCTTGCTGAAGGGATTTGGGTTTTTTTCTTAAGTATTATCCTGATAAAAACTAGAAACAGGCAAACCTTTGAAGAATGTTTATTGTTTTATCAATAAATAGAAAAAGTGCACAAAAGGAAAAATGAGGAATGCAAAATGTAATAATAATCCTCCAAACTGTGAGCCTAGAAGGTGATGCTTCTAATAGTCAGATAACTAACTGAAGGCCTTCAGGCACATAATCCTTAGTTTCAAGATCTTAAAATTTTTGGGGGGATTCTTTTCTGAAGTTCAAGAGTTGGAAACACTTGCCCTGAAACTATGAAAATGTAAGTGTCTTTTAAAACGAACAACAGTAAACTTCAAAAGTCACTGTTATACATTTTTTGCAGAAGGACAATCCCCTTTGTCCCTTCCCACTGTGTATGTGTGTGTGGGGGGGGGGGCTACACCCTCAAAGAACAACTGCTTATATACTTTTATCTATAGCTATTTGTCTATAAATATACATATATATATATATATATATATATATATATATATGTGTGTGTGTGTGTGTGTGTGTGTCTACTTCAGTACACCAAAATCTCACTTACCCGACTTTCAAAATACCAAGACGAGAAAGCTGAAAAAACATAATACTGATGTCCTGAAACATTGACATTTTACTCCAGGTAAATAACTGCTTGGCCACCATGGTGAACATTGCCCCTCACACCCATGGTAGTGCGATCTCAGACTTGATACATTTAGTTGGGGGGTGTGGGGGTGACACCCCCCACACGGGTGGGTTTAGTTTGCTTCACTTCTAATCCATTTTTTAGGTTGACCTAGTGGTTACTTACCTGGAGTGAAATGTCAGTGTTCCAGGCTTCTATTGTTTGTCATCTCAGTTATTTAAAAGTCAGTTATATGGTGTAAATCTATATATCAACCCCCCAACCCAGATTAACACTAACCATCAAGTAAACTGCCTTTTTCCCCCTCTGTTACCCACTAGTGTGCAAATATACCCTCCTTCTTAGCTAATATTGTAGTTTCTTATTTCCTTATTACCTCATGAAACTTACTCTGTACTTTTCTAAAACCCCTCTCCTGCTCCTGATACTTTCATTGTCAGTGTTAGTATTAATGCCACCTATGGCATATCACGTAAAGTTCTACAGGCATAATAACTAGTTAGAAACTTTCATCCTTTTCTCACTCTTTCGTCTAACTATTGTCAAACTATATACCTCAGGTATATGCTTCTCATACTACTGCATAGCCAAAACCCTCACTCATGTTCTCTTTTGTTGTTAGTTCCTTCTATGCTAACCTAAACCTATTTTGAATTTAATAATTTTTTCTTTAGCGTTTTGTGTCTTTGCTCCTTGAAGCTAGTTTTTACTAAATTAGTCTATGCCTTTACTGTAATTGTATTTTAACATATATTAGTTTTATGTAATAGTTTGCTGTTTTGAATTTTTTTTGATCTGTATTCCTGTTACATTAGTTTAATTTTGGAGCTTATCTCCCCGGGAATCTACTGAAAATGGACATGTATCCAGTTAGACTAGCCCAGTCAACAAATGTAAAATAAATAAATAAATATTCCACTCCTTGCAGCCTTGTACTTGAACAAGTGTTAACCCATGCGAGCAGCTGCTCATGCTGACACTTGAATATAAGTTCAGCCAACAGCTGTTGCACATAGTTGCTCACATGGTAAGAAAGGGAGACAGGAAGTGCTCTTGGACTAGGTAAGCTGAGAAAGGAAATGGCAAGGCAGACTTTAGGTTTATGGAGTTATTGGTACATTATATTTAGTGAGTGCTGGGATTTTTAGGTTTAAAGAGAGTTTGGTACATTAGGTTTAGGGAGAAGAGGGGGTTCTGGTAGGGTAGAAATGATAGGGATTTTGGGCAGGATCCTTAGTTAAGAGACTTCAGTTAATTGGAGTTAGAGCACTTGACAATATGAGCAAGAAGCAGCAGCAAGGATGTGTGTCTCAAGTAAATGTGTTATTTGAGCACATGTAGTAGACCATATGTGTGTGTGTTTGTGTATATATCTCGACATTACAAAGTGGACCCATATATATGGTTCCACTTCTAACCATCGAAATTTCAAAACATAGAAATTCTGATCATCGAGACCAGAACATCAAATTTTGAAACATCGAAGGTTACAAGTGTAACCAAAAAAAAAAAAAAGAAGAAAAAGAAATTAGACCCCCTGCACCCCCCACACCACCCCAACTTTAATATTCCAACTCCGAGACAGCACTACAGTGAAGTAAAGGGAAATCTCCCATTTAGACCTATATGCAGAAGCACTAAACGGGAGATTTTCCATACCCTATCCGTAGTACCATCACACAGATGGCACACAGACACACACAGTATGCAGGGCACCTTGGTGCCCTGCAAAAACACAAACATTCTCCCACCTACACTTACCTTTTTCTTCCCCTTCAAACCTTCGATGTTTTAAAACTCGATGTTCTGGTCTCAATGATCTCAACTTCGATGTTTTAAACATTTGATGGTTTGAAGGGGAACCATATACATATATATATATATATATATATATATATATATATATATAGATAGATAGATATATATATATATATATATATATATATATATATATATATATATATATATATATATATATATATATATATATATATATAAAAAAATATATATATATATATATATATATATATAAAATATATATATATATATATATATATATATATATATATTTACACACACACTCACACACACATATATACACACGCACACACACACACATATATATATATATATATATATATATATATATATATATATATATATATATACATATACACACACACACACACACACACACACACACACACACACACACACACACACACACACACACTAATTGAAAAGGGTGCCATATCTTGTAGAAGACTGATTAACCTGAGGTATAGCAGTTTTAGACTTAGTATATGTTTGGTCTTAATTACATTAACATCCTCACAGTTCTGAGGATTACATTTATGATTCTCAAACAATCAGTAGGAACCCTGTTTTTATAGCGTTCCTTCAGTTTCCTTTAGTTGTCATGAATATGTGATGTCCCTCTCGAGTGTCAGTGGTGAGGATTAAGGCTCCTTGATTACTGTCCCAGAGGAGGGATGTCACATATTTGGAACAAAAATAGATACACAAAGTATTTCCAGAAGCAGCTCTCTGCACCAAGCACAATTTCCCTTAAGAGGACACAGGGAACACACTCAATCCAGGGGCTGGGTTTCCCTCTCTCTCCAGGCCCCCAGCACAATTCCCCACTGACACAGCTGTAGAGTGGAGTCCTTAGCTAAATGTTCCAAACCAAATCTTCCACCACCCTCTCTGTGAAATCTGTGCTGTGTGTCCCTGCTCCAAGTAGCTGATACACACACACACTTGGAGATTTGATTTCACACACACACACACACACACACACACACACACACACACACACACACACACACTTGGGAAATCCTGGCAGATTTACTAGCTCTGTTACCTTTGCCCAGACTATAAGGTAGTTATACTACCACCAGAACACTCCAAAGCCAGCTATTCTAAGGCTCTTTCAATTGTATCCAATTATACTTGGTAGAATTAATACTAATACAAATGGTAGTGTTCAACCAATGCAGCAAGGTTTTCAGGTGCGGCCACAGAGTCACCAAATAAATAGAAGTATTGTCGAAGAATAAAATATTCTCTAAAAGTCCAGCTACAATGAAAAGGTTAAATATATTTAATAATGAATAATAAAAGAACATGAAAATACTAAATATCTATTTACAATAAACACCAGAGTTTCATCACAGGAAATATTAAAAATAACGCAGATGGATAGATGCACACAGATACAGAAAATCAGTACTTAACTAATCTCACTATATTCTTGACTGATCTAAAGAATTACTATTCCCTGGTTCCTTACTAAAGCAAGGCAGGATGAAGTGGGTGAATGGTCTTGTCATTTCTAAAACCAAGTGACCTGAGACTTCTCTCTCATCTAGTGTTAAAACACCATTTCTGTGCTGGATTACTGAATAACATCACATAAATCTGGTCATCTGTCTCTGGTTCCCACACTACCCCTTTTACTAGAAACTGAACCATAATCTAGCATATATGTGTTACCATACACACAGACAGAGCTTTGCGGAGATGTGTTATAGCACCTGGAAGCAAGAAAACCATTTCAAAACTGCCACCCTTACAGGGTAGCAATAAGTTCACTCCTAAGGACAGTACAATAGGATTCCTAGTCCTGGTTTTCACAGACATTTCATCTCTTGCTGCAATCAGAACTGTAAGATACAAACTTTATCACCTAAACCAGGTAATTTAATTTCAGACTATTTTTTTCAAAGTTATTTGGACTGAGATTAACCTCTTCTCTTCCAGTATCCTTTATTACAATATATTCACTTCAACAGTTACAATATATTCTGAAATACATGTGTATTTCTTTTTGGTCTGTCCAGCAGGATGCACTATTGGTACATATTTAACACAACAGTTTTACAAATACAGTTTCAACACAAGCATCTGAACAAATCAGTTTGATGTACAAATGACATATAATTCTTTATTCTTTACAAAACTCCAATTATCTATGCTGGCATATGTTACACATCCACTGCCCTACTAGCTGGCAATACCTCATATCATCACAATTGTATAATCTCCTGATGAAGAATGCTGTTGTAACAGTTTGGGGATGGTAATAGTCCATGGTAAAATCCTGACAACAAAATACACTTGCTACAGCTTGCTGTTATTTCAGGATGGTAAGGTTGTTATAGGTAAGCCAGAATCATGTACTGACATCAAATTCATGAATATAAAATTAGTTTAGTTGGACGATGGTTTATGCAAGTTGGTTTGGCCTTGTTTGGCTGAACTGCAGCTTTAGTGTTTTTGTTTGTGGCCCACTTTGAGTAATTACATCTTATTTAACTTTCATGTGATTATTTAAACCCCAAACATCTCAAACCTTGAAAGGTCACTAACAAAAAAACTCCCAAGGTTGGAAAACACATTTTTTTGCATGAGGCATTCCCTCCAGCATTCATTGAAATGGGGTAGTGTGCCACCCCCAAACCTCTCTCTCTCTATACATGTATAAATACATATATACATACATACATATATATATATATATATATATATATATATATATATATATATATATATATATAGATATATATTCACATCAAAATATTGAAAGACCACTTACTTGAATCTCAAATCATTGAGATGACAGTATCAAAACCACATATCAGTGAACTGTTAAACCATTGAAAATATTAACCGGGAAAGGAATCACTTGGCCACCAGGACAAAACACATACAATGAAGCAAGTAAAACCCACCAAAGTGGGGGGGGGGGCTTCACCTCCCACACCCCCCCAATATCAACTCCAAGATCGTAGTATAATGGGGAAAAGGGCAGACTTCCCCATTGTGGCCAAGTGGTTGCTTTCCCAGTGAACGTTTTGGATGGTTTGCAAATACGTGGTAGAGTACACAAAAAAATGTTTATATGTATAAATATGTATTTGATTTTCGGTTAGTATCAATGCTTGTAATGCATCAACATTCATTTATCCCCATTGTGGAATCCAATGCTTGTGTTTAAAAGGTTCAGACAGAGATCTGGCAAGCCTACCTCAATATGTCAAACTAGAAACTTGTTATAGATACAGGCATAAACATTCCCTCCCTCTACTTTAAGCACAAAAACAGAAAGACAGGCAGACACACACAAACATGCACGCACACACCATGCTGTAGTTTACAGTCTGTTTTTCTGTGAATTTAAATGTAGCACTTTCTTTGAAGTAAAGTGAATATTTAAATACTTTTACTATGAGGGCCGTTAAGTATTTCATCAATATATATGGTAATTTTAGCTAAAACTTAAAATGAATAGGGCCGATTGATTTTTAATACTTTCTTTCTGGATATGCACCTTTCCCTTACTCCATTTTTTTCTGTCTGCATGTCTCTCAAGAAAACAGTTTTACAGATAAGTAGAACTGTACTAAATGCTTGGTATGGAACAATAAAAGCATGTGTTAAGATATTGGAAATATGGAATGCTTTCTAGGTTATCTAAATGACTGAAACTGTCTATAAAATGTTAAAGGCAAGATTTGGTAAGAAAATGTGATCTTCATTTGTGCATTTCTTAATCTAAACATGAAAGGGTGTTGGATGATTCATTATCTCTTGGAAAACTTTGCATGACAGGGAGTTTGTAAACCTTGAGAAAATGCTTTAATAACAGTTTCTTTTATCACTAGCAAGGAGAAAACTATTGATCTAAGGCTGTCTTCAGAGTGTTTCATGAAAGTTCATAATTAGAGCAGCAAAGACACATTTTCAACATGAAAGAGGTTTATCTGCCATGCAAGACTACATAGGTAAAGCCTGAGAAAAGGCACTGGCATAGTTCTCTCTAAATTTATTTATATATTCAGTTTTCACATAAATTGCTGAGAAAGATGTTCAAAGTACACATGGGGAAGGGCAGGATAGTTTAGTTTTATCTGATTGTTGTTCAGTCTTTTAATGGGTCATGTATAGTTCTTACTTCCTTACAACTGGCGTATGAGCAGAATAATCATGAGAAAATATTCTAGAAACTATTCATGTAACTATGATGAAATAAAACCACATGCAGTTTAAATCATTTTTTTGCTGAAATGTACTGTGCCTGCCTTTGAAGAGGTTGCATTTGTAGGGCAAAGTACATTTTTTTAGCTTGGTTATGTAAGGCAGTGTTTGCAAGGTTGTTTTTGATGTCATAGAAAACCTATAAATATGGCCTATATCACTGGATATCTGCTTCTTAGTGACGTACTCCACATAAGTATAGTAAATTAAAGTGCAATTCATAACACTACTCACCATGTATTGGCCTGGTACACTGAAAATCTCACATACCAAAGCCCTATACACATTGCAAAGTCATGAAAGTGTAGCTATGTACCACCACCAGCCCAAGTATGAAGCAGATAGGTATATGAATATTGGCAGCAAATTATGCTTCTGGTCACAATTCACAAATATTTAAATAGTACACCAAAGCTTGTAGCCTTGCATATATAACAGTGCAGTCATCAGTACATGCCAACAGAGAAAATCAGACTTAAAATGTCCCTTTGCAAAGTGCAAATACCAGTTGTATCACAAAGAAACACCACATCAGTTACTTGGTAGCAAACCCTAAGCCTGCACTTCTCACCTCATGCATGTAATAGTTGGGTAAGAGCAGCAGGCACCTGGACTGCCTGTAACCTCAATAACAATATAAAAAGAAATGTTAGTGAGCATACCTCTCAGCTTGTACATTGTTTTGAGGGACTTTCCTCATTTTAAGTCTTAAACATTGTGTTACATGCTGTTCCATACTGATTCACTATTAACAGGTTTTTAACAGCTTTCCATGGTACAAAATGCTTAATTAAATTAATTCATCAAAATAACTTTAAGTACAAAAAAGCAGTTAATGACAGTGGTGTGAGATCTGTAGTTTTAGTCATAAGTAATTGTTCTGTATTGTAAAGATGGAAGTATAAAAACTTTGCAGGAGAGTTATTTAGAAATACTGAAATTCCAAAGTTATAGTACAGTTTATTCACTCTGACAGTGTTAACATAGTTTGATAGTAGAGGTTGCATAGTACATGTTTTCATAGACTTAGACTACCAATCAAACCTGTTAGCCCAAGCTTGCTGAAAAATGTTAGTGTGATGTTTCTTTGAACTATCACCCAAATGCAATATGGCTGAGGACTAATTACATACTTCTGAATTTCCGGATTTCTGGTTTGTAGTTTTGTTCTGATCATCATGAAATGTGTAGTGTTCTAGCAAATTATTGAAGTGAGGTGACTATATAATGACAGACATTTGAAGTCACTACATAATGACAGATTTCATGTCCTTTAGAAAATGCATGCTAATGCAAAACTTGTTATTCTAGCAAATTTTTAAGTTTATAAAAGCAATATTAGATTCATAGATTAGTACTAGGCTAACTGCCCTCATGGACCATATTGAGCCTAGCCAATTACCCCCTATGAGAATCAAACCCTGCACCTTGTGCTGGTAAGGTAAACATCTTAACCATTACACCACCCTCCCAACCTTTGTTTTTATTTTGGGCTTTCATTCTGCATTATTTTTGGATTTGTCAAGAATTCTTGCACTGGGAAGCATGGTCAAGATGGCAAACTGCTAACAGCAAAAAATGTTAGCTCTGCTTTATTTTCTTTTTTTCTGCCAGGATTTTATTATACATACTTAACAAAAACTTATTTTCTTATACAGTTTGAGTCTTTTAAACAAACTTGGATGAATATTTGAAAGAAAAATCTAATTTTTTATGTTTTTTTCTTTAATTTTATCCTGTCAGAAGTTTTATTGACTGCTGTGACAGAATGAGCCACTCAAAAGTGAGCTGTCAAGGCAACTCTGTGAAAAAGGAACTACACAAGCAGGTAGATGTCTGCCTGAATGGGTGTACCTTCTTTGAAGGTTGGGTATCAGGCTGGCAACTTGGCACCGTAAAAAATCCACTGCCAATCATTAGCAGACTGGAGTTCCGCTGTGGTGACCCCTAACCAGGAAAAGTCCAAAGACATTAGTTTTTAGTCTATAATGGGCAGTATCCAGGAGCTTTCTGTTAAATGTGATAAACCTGACATCAAAATGGATAATATAACAGAAGATTCCATGAAGCAAACAGAAATGTTAAAAAAGATCATAAAACAACAATCTGTTCAGATCTCAGCAATAGAAGACACAGATAGCAGAATGTCAGAGAGTGAGAATCACACAGAATTCCTGTCAAAAGAAAATACTTTGCTTATGGAAAAAAACTAGAGGACCTAGAAAGTAGATATAGAAGAAATAATATTAGAAAATATGGAATAACAGAAAAGGAAGAATGAGACGATAGGTTGTGGTTTTTAACTAACTGGTTGGCCTAAAAATGCTTAAAATTCTAAATCTACCAGAAACACTCACTTTTGGTATTGAGAGAGCCCATAGATCTCTTTCATCTTCTTCTTTGAAGGAAAAATACTCCAGTCCTCAGATCTGTTATTGTAAAAATTCTCTTCGGCCAAGACAAGGACCTGGTAGTGAAAACTGCTTGAGCTAATTCTCTGATAAAAATAAGTAATGCTATTAGGTTTGACAATGACTATACTGCATCTGTTATGACCAAAACGAAAGCATGTATTCCATTCATAAAAGACTTAAAGAAGCTAAACAATAAATCTCAACTCATTTTATTCAGCCAGAATTAGGATCCTTTTCCAGAAGATCAGAAGAGTTTTAATTCTCTAGAAGATGCAGTGGCCTTTTCTCAGAAAAAGAAACTTTTTGATCAATCAGAAAATATTGATTGGACTCTTGTCAGCTTAAAGAGACAAGCAACAAGAAATGGCTGGTCTTTGAAGGACAAACATAGTAAAAACATTAAAGAAAAGTAATGTTCTCATTTTCTATTTTCCCTAAATAGCTTTCTCACAGGTATTCAGTTTTGTAATCCATTATAGTTCATCATCAAATACAGGGTAAAACAAACAAAAAGGTTTATACTTTATCAAGTATAAACTTGAAATAGTCTATATATGTTGTTATTACCATTACATATAAGCCCCTTTATTATTTTATTTTAATTCTCTTAAACATTATTTTCAAACATAGAGAGTAGTGTGTATATGGTGGGGGGCGTATTGACTGTATCAGAGATAGTGTGTCTATATATTAATATTGCTATTACTTATACGTCTCTCTATTATTTTATGTAAATTCCCTCAAACATAATTTTCTAACATAGAGTGTGTGTATGGGGGCATATATCACTATGCTTAAGTAATCAACTTAATTTATATATACTTTCTATACATAATTTCAAGTAATCTTTTTTTTTTTTTTTTTTGGTTATTCTATCTGGTATATGTGGCTGTATGTGATGAGCTTTATCTATGTGCGGTGGATGTTTTGTTGAGAGGTTTTGGCTGCATGAAAATCATTTATTAATATTACTTCACCTTATTTTAATAGGTTTAATTTGTTTGGTGGTGGTTGGTTACTTGGGCTCTTATTCAAAGTATTAGAGATACTGTTGAAAGTATTTTTATAGTAACTGCTTCTTTTCAGTCCCTTTTCTCACCTAGTGTTAGTTAAATTGCTTTAGAATGTTTTTTTTTCACATACCTCAAGCTGTTTTTCAGCTTATAACAGTTTACATTCCATGTTTAAGCTGCCTATGCTGCAGGAAATGCATTCAGAATTTTAACCCTCATTTACAGGAAGCAAACTTTTAGAATGTTAAAACAAGCATGATTTTTTTATAGACATTTGACTTGAAACTATTATCAGTGATTATAAACTTGCTCTGAGAGAAATATATTTAGCTTACTTATAGATATTAGTTTGCATATAACAGCATTTATATACATTACTGTACTTATACTTTAAGCTGTTGTCTTTTGTGTTATATGAAACAGTTTAGAATAGAAGATGCTTAAAACAACTCAATCAGCTCAACATCTGTTGCATTAATTACTCAGAGTTACTTTGTTAATCACTGGAAAATAATATTAATGAACAGAGTTCACTCTTCGAAATGTTCTGCATTTGTTAGTGAAATCTGTAATTTTATTTTATACTAAACTGACTTTTAAATCATGTCAAGTATTTTTCATCTCCTATGGGTATGATGAATACAAAAACGTGATCCACACATTTCAGAACATGGCAATGAAAAGTACCATACACAAATTTGTAAGTACTTGATACTTAAAATATAATCATAAAACAATACTTCCTGTACAGATGTTAAATGTTAAATGTATATTCCAAGTAGATATATACATTCATAATACAAACATTCACTTAAAAAAACTCACTCATTTGTATATTTACTCTCATGTATAGACACACAGAACATATTCACTCTCTTAACTGTTAATATACACATCTAGTATCTACTCATAATTTACAAACACATAACACAAAGTTATATGTATGCACATCCATGTAAATATATTTTGCATAAATAAGTACATACAATATACATAAACATGTAATTTTAAACTGTAACACCTTTTAATTATACTTCCATAGTCTGACTTTTACTTTCACTTTTTCACCCATGTTATTAAATGAGTTTTAAAAGTTATAAGTGATCTATATATTTATATATATATATATATATATATATATATATATATATATATATATATATATAAAACAGCAACAGAGTATGAAGTAGCGAAGACAACCTTCAGCTCAGTTCAAATTGAATGAAACTCAATTGTAGTATTCAAAACAGCAGCTTTATTTCGTGCTACCACAATTGAGTTTAATTCGATTTGAACTGAGCTGCATGGTTGTCTTTGCTGCTTCATACTCTGTTGCTGTTATATTTGCCTTTACTAGCAGCATGACATTTGCTTTGGGGAGTGGTGGTTTGTGTGTGTGTGTATATATATATATATATATATACACATAGGTGTTATGTCTGTTGTATATACTACGACATTTATAGTATTTTCTGTAGTAGGATTTATTAGAAGAAATGACTATATAAAAAGTCTTGATCAAGTAGAGAAATTCTAATTGCATTATTTCTGGGATACTTTTGATATATTCAGAAATACATAGCATCATTCTTTATTATGAACAGTTCCACCTTTATATTTCTAGGATCTTAAATATTAATAGTTCTCAAAGTAATACTTTATATTGTTTTCCTTTTAACTTGACTTGAGTGTGCTCTACATAGTAATAGTTAATCTTTTAAATTAAGAACCAGTAGCAACTGTTCAGCTTGGTGACATTGGGGTGGGTTGGTTGGTGTGTGATTTGCATGATTATATCATCAAATCAGGGAATTTTCATTCCATGATGGAAGGTCTGAATGTATATAGTTTGAAATTATGCATTTTTTTATTTGACCATAACTATTAGTGCTTTGTTATTATGCTTTAAGATAAATCATCTTAAATCAGTGCATTTACATGTTCTTATAAATGTTGACATATAATTGTCTTTCATTAAACATCAATGGAATTAATGCATTGAAAAGGACTAGCTTAAACAAATATTTAAAACTGCATAAAGCTCGCATCATTTTCTTACAAGATACACATTTGTTATCTAAATATTTAGATGGAATGATGTTAAAAGATTATTCAACTCTTTTGAGCTCTCATTTTAAATCAACACGGAGAGTCCTGTTATTCTTTGGAGAAATTCATTACCTATGCCTAAAATATAAAATACCTATTTAGACAAAAATTGCATGTTGGGGTTAGTAGTAGTAGAAATTGACAAAAAAATGTTTTAACTTTTGTGAATTCTTACTGGATACCTGGAATTGGAGTCAAAGTTGCTAACAAATATTTGGATATTATTAATTTATAGATAAAATGTAAATTGATTATTTCAGGATATTTTAACTGTATTCTTTCTAGTAAAGACTGAACTACTGATAAGGTTCCTAAGCTATCCTCAGTAGCTAACACTTAGATCATTTTTATTAATTATCAACATTTGAGAGATACCTATGATATTAAATCAACTACCTCTCATAAATTTATACATTATTCTTATAGATTTGGTACCCAAATAAACACTGATAGTTTTCACTTCTAGTAGTTTATTTACTAAAATTGAAGATATATTAATAACTTCATGCCCTTTATCTGACCACATTGTTTTTACATTTACATTAATGTTAAAGCCGACTAATTTGATTTACTATCATAAAATTAAAAGACTTTAAGGAATGGTGTGTAAAAGAAATATATCAATACATTGAGATTAGTAATAATAGAGAACTTTCAGAAGTAATTCCCTGGGATTCTTTAAAAGTTTAACTATATGGAAGAATTAAAAATTGGTACAAGTGTAAAAAAGAGTGGGATAAGGAGTTGATTTCTTTGCAGTTTAATATAGATAAATTGAAATCCAATTTAAAACATTATTACAAATCAGCAAACAGTGAGTTGAAAATATTAAATCAGAAATATCTTGATGTACTTCACCATATAATATCAATAAATCTGGAAAAAATAAAATTGCAATCTTAATAAGCCCAAAAAGCTTACATATGTTGGCTGTTTGATCTAAGAAAAAAATAAATGCTAATCATACTAAAAATATAATTTCCAAACAAGGTGATAAAAATAAAAATGTGACTGATTTAAAAGCGATACTAGAATGCTTTAGGAAATATTATGAAGAAATTAATAAGGAGTTAGACTTAGAAATCAACAGCATAGCCAATGATTTTTGAAAGACAATGTAAGGTTTAAATTAACCAAAGAAGAAAGATCCAAAATTGATAAGTCATTCTCTTTTAATGAGTTAAAAGATAAAAATAATAATCTTAAACAAATAAAGCCCCTGGTCTTTATGGTATAATCAGAAAATTCATAGGATCATTGGAGGCTACTAGGCTAATGGCCCCGGGGCCCTTACAAGCCTAGTCAAGAGTTTATTCCCAAAAAGAAACCTCAGTCAGCTTATACAAATTATTTCCAGAGAATATCTTAAACATCCTATTAAACATTTTTGAACAAGTTAAACATGTCAACCATCACCCCTGTAAATATTGTTTGATATATCCTATCTTGAAACAAAATAAAGAGTATAAGTTATACTTGCCATCCTATTTCATTATTAAACATTGTTTATAAAATATGTGTCTATTCTTGAAAAAACTGAACCTTATTATGCCAGGATTAATAAATGATGATCAGACTAGTTTTTATACTACCCAGAAAGGTTCATAATAACATAATCAGGCTTACTACTTTAATAGAGCTGGCTAATAAAAACAAGAAAGAACTAACTATAATAAGTCTAGCTGTAAATTAGGCTTTTGATTCTATTGGTTAGAATTATTTGTTCAAAGCACTTAATATGAATTTCCCCTAGATTTTATAAATCTTATAACTAATCTTTATAGTAACTCATTTATTTTATTAAAATTGCTGTTTTCTTTCTATATCTTTCAAAATATTAAAAGGTACAAAACAGAGCTGTCCCTTGTCACCTCTGTCATTTGCTCTAGCAATTGAACCTTTCACAAACTTCATTAGATGTAATAGCAAAATTCATGAATTCTCAATAGATAAAAGTTATTCTTGTACAATTCAGTTATTTGCAGATGTCATGTTAATAAGTGGAATGGAGGTGTTGAAACTTCAATTGAAAATATAACTAAGTGTATTAATTATTTTTTTATTTTATTTCGGACAATTCAAAATTAATTGACTTGCAATTATAATTACATCTACTGTAAAAGATTCAATAGCAGTAAATAGTAATTTAATAGACACTGTTACTAAAATAATTATTAATTGGAACATTTTTTTACAATGGAAGCTAGACTTAATTTAATAAAAAATATAATCCTACCAAAAATACTTTTCTATCTACAATCACTAATTATTCTCCCACCTAAAAAAATCTTTAAGAGATTAAATTCTACTCCTCTTAATTTTCTCTGGTTCCCCAATACACCAAGAATATGCTTTGATTAGCATGCTAAAAGTTATATAAACAAACACAAATGACTGTAAAAACAAGAAAAGAGAGACGTACATTCACAAGTAACTAGAAAACAAGGTTTTATTCCACAAAATGTCAGTATGAAGCACTTTTCATTAAGCTAGATAGCAGAACTTCTTCAGATAAAAAACCTTACTTAACTAATGTTTAAATATATATCATGTGACTACATTGGTCGTTAATGTGTTTTAATGACTAATGTAGTCACATGATGAATAAAAGACTTGTTTTCTATTTGCTTGTGAAAGTACGTCTCTCTTTTCTTGTTTTTACAGGCATGTTAAAAGTTGGCAAGAAGGTGGATTAAGTTTTCCAAATGTTGAATTATATGCCATATCCATAATCTCTATGGTTAAATTCCTCTTACCAATCCACTTGGAAATCTATTCAAGAAAGTTTAATAAATAAAAGCAAATATGTTGTAGAATCTTTCTCTAAATTTGGAATTAACGAATTTTATTGGATCTTGAAAGACTTGTTTAAATGAAAAGAAAAAAAATACTATTCCTCTCCCATCACCGATTACTCCTTATAAATTTTAAAAGATTCATGAATTCTAATTATATAAAGATTTATTGTTTTATTGTTCCTTATATCAAATAATGAAGGTTGTTTAGGAACTTTTAATATAAGCTAGACCTTAGAGATGCAAATTTAATCTTTTGGCATCAATTCTTAATTCTTGCAAGACTTTGTTTAGAAAATAATAATTGGTTGACTATACAATCTTGTAAAAAATATATATTTGTGATAAAAATCAAAATCTCCATGGATGTTTGAACAAACCATATTCCAAAGGTATTTGAGGGTTTTTCAGAATCAGTAGTAACCATACCTCTCAACCGTACCGGATTTCTCAGTTTTTACCGGTTTTGAGGTCCAAATAATGGGGTGCCATGTGTCTAGAGTAGCATCCCTTAATTTCCAAATTTCCTTTATTTTCATTTTTTTTTCCTGTATTTTGGGCTGAAGTCAGCACGTGCAGAGGTGTGCGCAATGACAACAGCTCCATGAACAGCCTGCTAGCCTGTTGGAATTGGTTGCTGGCTTGAGGGATTCACTTTTGTTTCTGCCCAGCCAAAGTAGCATGTAAACCATACATGCATTTCCCCAGGAGGACAAGGTGTAAACTCAGCTGCTCCAGGAAAGGAGGAGGATAAAGTGTAAACTAGTGAGTTTAACACTAGGAGGACAAACAGTAAAATAAAATCTCTGCACACTTTCTGCCACAGCCGCATTTAGTTTGAATTACTTTTGCTGTTGTGTGAGCATTTAATTTGAATTAGTACCTGCTGGGAGGGCAAACAGTAAAATAAAAACTCTGCACCCTTTCTGCTGCATTTACTTTGAATTACTTTTACTGTGTGTGCAAGCATTTGATTAGAATTAACTGTGAGCATTTTTGAATTTTCTGCTTTTATGGATTTGAATTATTGCTGGCCGCATTTGAATTATCTGCTTTTACTACATACTATGGGAGAACCATAAGCCCAGTCTGCTGCTGGAAACATTTTGGTTAGAATGAATAACTGGTGTTTAAGTCATTTAAAGAACTGTTTTTGGGTGTTTCATTATTAATATTTGCTAGGGAAGTTTTTGTTCAATTTAACGATAGTGTATTTGTGGTCCATGTGCTGGTCTACAGGACTTAGATTAATTTTCGCCTGCAAATTTGCCAAAGAGGAGGTACAGGGTCATCAACATGAGTTTCCTTTTGTATGTATCAAGTGCTGCAAGTTTCAGGTTTGCTGGGGCTGCTATTACAGTACTGCAGAAACACAGTTGCTGACTCCTCTTCCTGTTTTATAACTCCAGGACCGTAGGGAAAGAAAAAGCTGCATATTTTTTAACTGTTACTGATGGATTTGAACTTGTAGGAACTTTGGAAGAATTTTTAAATCCTTCTCATGTCATTTACCTGCTAGACTAGTGTGACATTTTCTTTATATATTTTAGCATATGAGTGCTATTGCTGTGTCCATTTTTACATGTTGCATAGTTAAAAAATCCAGAAGTTAGGTTTGCTGAGCATTACACGTGATTGACCACTGATATATTTTTGTAAGGGTGTCGAATTTTATGAAAACTGCTGTATTTGACACTTAACTCATCAGATGTGAAGCTTCTGAATGTTAAGCCAGCAAAGTAAAATACTGTCATTGCCATTAATATGTCTTTTGTTGCACATTCTGCATTTCTTATTCCTGTTTTATGATGTTTAACCAAGTACACATTAAGTATTAGTCTCCATTTTGTAGGTTTCCATTTCATTGCAGTACTTTTTATATTTGATTGATACAAAATTGTAAACTCTTAAATAACTATCTGTTATGCGATTCAGTAAATAACCAGCATTACTGGGTAAAGGTGATGCATGGCAATCATGAGTGTTAACCTGCATCCCAAAGACCACTGTTTCACGTGTTAGGATCCCATTTGAATACTACTTGACCCTAAATAATTCACCCACTCATATTCACTGATTACAGGATGGAAAAAGATAATAGTAATAATTTCACAGAGACCTTGCAGCCCAGCGATCACTTTTTAATGTGGTAATATTCCCCTTTGATTACTACCTGAACCTAAATAATCTGCACCTTGCAGTTTTACTCCAGGTCAAAATAACAAAAACCATTGTCATGCCAATCACTTCCCATAAGGACTTTTTGTTTAATTATTTATTGACTGAGTGATTGCTAAGGGCAGGATACTGAAACAAATGTTTAATTACTGCATTGCATTTAATGTTTTTTTGTGCTGCTTTGTTTTCTTGAAAATGATTGCAATTCTGTATTCTATCCTTACTTTTGGTTTGATCTTTTTTGTTTTCAAACTGCTATGATAATGATGTGTTTAGTTTTAGTAGTGTATAATGTATGCTTGAGTTTATGAAATGTGTTTTGGAACATTTCTGTTATATTTAGCCCATCATGGTGAGCCCCATGTTTGTTTAACTAGTGCCACTGTTTTTTTACATATATTTGGTCATGACTGTATATAGTCTTTGAAAAAGGATTTTGCACCGAAAATGTCAAGATATGTTTCAACCTTTATAATATGAGACTCTGTTAGCAACCCTTTTGTGTATGATTTTCATTTGCCTTCTTTATTCAAATGGTTAATTGTGTTACACTCTTACCATGCTAAACAGTTATGCAGATGATATGTGATAGGCAAGTTGAGCATAGATAAATATGGAATGTATGTGAAGTTTCAAGGGCATAGATGTTTTAATGCTAAATCTATTTTCATTGTGAGACTGTATTGCTTTGTTTAGCAGATTTCTATTAGTGTTTTTGCTATAAAATGTAAAATAAAAGTTTTAAATGAAATCCAAATAATCATTGTAGAAGTAAAGCAGTATGCACATTACAGTGTTTATGGTAAATCGGGCAAAATAAACAAATAATGGGACAATAAAATGGCTGCAGAGGGGACTCTGGGGCCATATTCTGGTTGTCTGTTCTTCAGTTTGCATTTGAAAGTTGGTATCTCACAATTCCACTGGAGTGGGTGGGGTTGTGTAATTATAAATGCAAATGTTATGTTAATTAATGTACAGATTTGTACCTATTTTTCATGGGCCTTTGTCCAGATTTTTGATGTTTTCAGGTTGAGAAATATAATAGTAACTCAAATAAGAATAAATTATATATATATATATATATATATATATATATATATATATATATATATATATATATATATATATATATATATATATATATATATATATATCAATAATTTATAAAAATAATGAGATAATGAGAAGAGTCTGGTGCCACAGATTCATTAGTTTGGAATTACTCAACTAAGATTATTGAGAATGTCTTTTCTATTGAATATAAATGCTTAATTTTTAAATCTGTGGTGAAATCCACTATTTCTCTTTATTGGAAATATATACATGGAGATTTCTTCACAGAGCTTTTTTTAACTCCACATAAAGTGGCTTTGATATATAACTATGGGAAAATTAATGGCTGGAGGTGTAATGAAGTCTCTAACCCAGACTGGTTTCATATGATATTGGATTGTAAACTAGTAACTCCTTTTTAGGTTGAATTTAGATATTTTGGCCAAGCTTTGTGGAGAGATAATTGTACCATTTCTAACTCCTTGACTTATTTAATGCTGCAGTTCTGGATTCTATTCCTAGCATGCAGGTGCTTCTCCTTTGGTCGATTATAACCTTATCTAATTATAAATGCAAAACTAGTCTTTCTTTAACTAAATTCATTAATTTAGCAAAAATATCTGTAAAAAAACAATTGTCAACTGTCAAAATTGGTTAAAATTAAGTGATTTACTTGATAAATTTTAATGATTTAGTTTTCTATGTTTGATTTTATTGTGGACATCTGTAAATGGTAATGTTTTTGTTCTATTTATCTTTAAATAATTTTGTACAATCTTTGTTTTAAAATTAATAAAAAGTTGTTTTTAATAAAATAATTTTTACACTGACAGGTTGAGCAGAACGGGGCTAAAATTTGTAACTTGACTCACAAGGTTCTTAAATGATAAATGTAAACACAGAAATGTACACTAGTGTTTTAAGAAGAACAGGAATCATATCCACAAGGCTTCAGTCAATGAAACTTACATTTCACCCTTCCTCCCATAACAGAATGCAGATAATTCTGTATGCATGAATGAGCGATAATGTTTAAAAAAATTATGAGTGGTGTTAATCATGAATTTCAGCCAGTAATCGTGAAGTGCGAAGTCACACACATCTTGACTACCCAATCAATCACTATAGGATAGATAGCTCTATTATGATGCACTGTACACTATAATAGTGGTACAGGCAAGGTGCCTAGTAGTAGCATACTACTTGCATCAGTTTGACCTGAGCAGTGCAGCCATAGATAAAATTAACTGCATTCCATTCTAAGTGGTGTAAACATACGCCCACTGTGATTCAAACATTATTTGTGCAGCATATGCACAGATATGAACGACTGAAAGTGTGTTTATATCTATATGTGCTGCTGTACAT
Source organism: Protopterus annectens (assembly GCF_019279795.1). Taxonomy (NCBI): domain Eukaryota; kingdom Metazoa; phylum Chordata; order Ceratodontiformes; family Protopteridae; genus Protopterus; species Protopterus annectens. The sequence continues at coordinate 305,843,021 of NC_056743.1, forward strand.
ATTCCAAGATATGTAAAGTACATGAATGTATATATATATATATATATATATATATATATATATATACATATATATATATATTAAAACAAAGAGTTAGAAGGTCACACTGAAAAAACAATCAGAAGAAATGAAATGAAATCTCCAGCCAAGCTAAAACTTCCAATGAGTGACCTCCCAAACCTCCTGTAACAGAGGCCCATGGGATATATGCAAATGACCCTTATGAACATCAGGTGGTTCAGATATATGGCGATTCTGATCTCCCATGACTTTTACATTTGAAGTGATTTTAATGAACAGTATCAGGCCAATAAAGCCAAACCCCCACTAGCTATGGAAATGCATATTTTGGCCTTGTTATGACCTCGTCAGCATAGCATAAGAAGAGTGTTTGACTAAGCATAAGAAACACAGTGTTGTTATACCCAGCTGATGTCCATTATCAATAGGGTGACTGCAAAATATCCCAAATAACAAATTAAAACAAAGAGTTAAAAGGTCACACTGAAAAAACAATCAGAAAAAATGAAATGAAAACTCCAGCCAAGCTAGAACTTCCAATGAGTGACCTACCAAACCTTCTGTAACAGAGGCCCATGGGATATATGCAAATGACCCTTATGAATATCAGGTGGTTCAGATATATGGCGATTCTGATTGCCCATCACTTTTACATTTAAAGTCGTTTTAATGGACAGTATCAGGCCAATAAAGCCAAACCCCACTAGCTATGGATATGCATATTTCGGCCTTGTTATGACCTCGTCAATATAGCATAAGCAGAGTGTTTGACTAAGCATAAGAAACACAGGACTGTTATATTCAGCTGATGTCCATTATCATTAGGGTGACTGCAAAATATGCCAAATAACAAATTAAAACAAAGAATTATAAGGTCACACTGAAAAAACAATCAGAAAAAAATAAATGAAAACTCCAGCCAAGCTAGAATTTCCAATGAATGACCTCCCAAACCTTCTGTAACAGAGGCCCATGTGATATATGCAAATGACCCTTATTAACATCAGGTGGTTCAGATATATGGAGATTCTGATTGCCCATGACTTTTACATTTGAAGTCATTTTAATTGACAGTATCAGGCCAATAAAGCCAATCCCCACTAGCTATGGATATGCATATTTCGGCCTTTTTATGAACTCGTCAGCATAGCATGAGCAGAGTGTTTGACTAAGCATAAGAAACACAGGGTTGTTATACCCAGCTGATGTCTATTATTATTAGGGTGACTGCAAAATATGCCAAATAACAAATTAAAACAAAGAGTTATAAGGTCACACTGAAAAAACAATCAGAAAAAATTAAATGAAAACTCCAGCCAAGCTAGAATTTTCAATGAGTGACCTCCCAAACCTTCAGTAACAGAGGCCCATGTGATATATGCAAATGACCCTTATTAACATCAGGTGGTTCAGATATATGGAGATTCTGATTGCCCATGACTTTTACATTTGAAGTCATTTTAATGGACAGTATCAGGCCAATAAAGCCAAACCCCACTAGCTGTGGATATGCATATTTCAGCGTTGTTATGACCTCGTCAACATAGCATAAGCAGAGTGTTTGCCAAAAAATAAGAAACACAGGGCTGTTATACTCAGCTGATGTCCATTATCATAAGGGTGACTTCAAAATTTACCAAATAACAAATTAAAACAAAGAGTTAGAAGGTCACACTGAAAAAACAATCAGAAAAAAATGAAATAAAAACTCCAGCCAAGCTAGAACTTCCAATGAGTGACCTCCCAAACCTTCTGTAACACAGGCCCATGGGATATATGCAAATGACCCTTATTAACATCAGGTGGTTCAGATATATGGCAATTCTGATTGCTTATGATTTTTACATTTGAAGTTGTTTTAATGGACAGTATCAGGCCAATAAAGCCAAACCCCACTAGCTATGGATATGAATATTTCAGCCTTGTTATGACCTAATCAATATAGCATAAGCAGAGTGTTTGACTAAGCATAAGAAACACAGGGTTGTTATACCCAGCTGATGTCCATTATCATTAGGGTAACTGCAAAATATGCCAAATAACAAATTAAAACAAAGAGTTATAAGGTCATACTGAAAAAACAATCAGAAAAAATTAAATGAAAACTCCAGCCAAGCTAGAACTTCCAATGAGTGACCTCCCAAACCTCCTGTAACAGAGGCCCATGGGATATATGCAAATGACCCTTCTGAACATCAGGTGGTTCAGATAAATGCTATTCTGATTGCCCATGACTTTTACATCTGAAGTCGTTTTAATGGACAGTATCAGGCCAATAAAGCCAAACCCCACTAGCTATGGATATGCATATTTTGGACTTGTTATGACCTCATCAGCATTGCATAAGCAGAGTGTTTGACTAAGCATAAGAAACACAGGGTTGTTATACCCAGCTGATGTCCATTATCATTAGGGTGACTGCAAAATATCCCAAATATATATCTGTGTGTGTGTGTGTATGTATATATTACTTATTTCTGTCTTATATATAAGACTACATGTAAATGTCAAAAAGGCAATTGCTGCTCAATGTGTGGCCTTGAAACACAGGAAAGTGAATTGCAAATACACGTTAATAGAAAATGTGTAAAACTGAACTGGAAGTATTTTTCTGAAAGAAAACTAACTTTTCATCTTTCATATTTTTAAGAATATTATTACTTGCCTACTGTAAATGCTACAGTTGTATACATCCAACAATTTTTATCTCTTTAATATAGCTACTTCATTTTAACATGATGTGTGTAATGACTCTCAATGCTCAAATGTATTTTGTCTGCTGAGTTGTAGCCTGTCTGTTTAACATTTCTGTCTTATTAGCTGGATTTTGCTGTTAAAATGTGTTATCAATTTTTACTACTATGTATTAAATTCTAGTATTTCTGTTAATATATGTGGAGGCTTTTCTCCCCGGGCCTCCACTATAAACCGACCCAGTCCAGTCGGACTATCCCAGTAAACAAATGTAAAATAAATAAATAAAAGGTCCCTCTTTAGTCTATTTCCAGTCGAAACATGAACTTTGACCTTTATTTCCCAGGGCTGTTTGTCATTTGATTTAAATAAAATCTCTTAGCATTAACTATATTCATGGTGCTGTTCATGCAATTTCATAACACGTTTGTATGTAGAAGCCCATAGCTAACCTTTAGTCTGAACTTCACTTTCATATTCTGTCAGACTATCCCTTTCCTTATCAAGAGACCTTTTGATTTGCTCTAATATTCTGTTGCTTGTGTATATCTAGTGCGATTGTGAAAATCAAAATTTGTTATAATTCTTTATTTAGTAATTGGTTAATGATTGTCGATGTCTCCACTACTGCCATAAACACAACTTATATATATATTGCTATGACTTGATGCTTATTTTATTAATGCATGTGTCTATGTTGTAAAAAAAATATAACATGCTTGACATAAAACCATTTGGTGCTTTAAAAGGGCTAGATGTAGTTAGATTTTCAAATTTAGTAAATGCAAATAAATACATTACTGTGTAGAATTACATTTTCAAGTTGTTCTCCATTATCAACACTGATTACCAAACTGCAGCTGTGTTCCTTTCTCTTTCTGTTACTGTGGAACATCATGGAATTTCAGCTAATATTCTGCTGTAAAGCTGCTTGGACTTGATGATATTCTTTTCATAGAAGGCAAGAGTTGATTATTTTGGGATTTAAGCCCTTACAGTAGTTCCACATGCCAGCTACATAAATACTGTATATGCCCAACACTAAGGTTGCATAGAAAGTTTGCACATTTGACAAACCATGGTTATGTTTGCTATCATCAAAATATGGTACTATGGGTAAAATTAATGTGGAAATGTAGCCTTTGTTGAGTCATGGCAGATGCAGCATTATCTGTGTCTACTTCTATGTTTATATGCTTTGCCAGGTGACTAGGGAAGTGTCAACATCATGGCTTAGCATGAAACCCATGGTGATAATGGAACAAAAGTTGATTGTGCTCCAGGTAATTTAGAAATTGTCTGTGATTTATTTAGCCAGACACCTAGAGAATGTTGAAACAAGAGAAACAGGTCAGTACATAGCATTTAGCAGTACATAGGATGTTAGTTGAATACACACACACACACACACACACACACACACACACACATACACATCTGGGTTCCCTGCATATTGTCAAGTCTGTGTTTCATCAACAGCTGTTTCTTCAACTGTATATGATTGACTAAGCAATTTATAGACAGATGTGTGAAATCACAGATGAAGGGCAGATTACCAGTTTACCATTTTTTTATGTAAATAGGTCATTTATTCTTCAAGGGCAGCAGGCACTGAATTTGTAAATGAACCACTGAACTATAAAGTTGTTTGCTAGCAGCAACCTTTTCATTAGTTACAGATTTCTTTAATGTGAAATTATTCAGCTGACTTTTACTTCTGCAGAGATTGTGCATATTGACTGATATTGCTGGATTATAATGACAGAGGTCTGAGTGGCCTTTTATGGTGCAATGTTCTGAATTCGGCAGTTTTGTCATTAATGGTTCATATGTTTTGTTGCATTGCTTACTAGAAAAATGTTCAAAACTATAAATTTAAAACATGCTCTAACAAGTGGTGCTGTATTATACAATCAATATAATTTAGTATATATTATAATTTAATACAATCAGCAAAGTGAATCAAAGAACTTTTTCATGGTCCTAAAAATGTGTGCAAAGGGCCAATGATTTCAAAAACAGCCCAAAGGTAAACAATCTGCCACTGGCCAGATGCATTTTCTTTGAATGTGGGTTTCAATGCTGATTCAGTGAATGTGAGTTTCAAAGGCAGAGAGGAGAGAAGTTTTCATGCTAAGTTTGTTTTCATTGTGAGACTGTCTTGCTTTGTTTAGCAAATGTCTATCAGTGTTTGTGCTATAAAATTTGAAATAAAAGTTTTAAATTAATTCCAAATATTTGTTATCATTGCAGAAGTAAAGCAGAAGACAGTATGCACCCTGAGAGGTTTAAACAGTTTTTATGGTAAATGGGGAGAACCGGAGAAATAGCCAAGTAATGGGACACTGGAATGTTTGGAAGGGGGTATCAAAACTACATGCATTTTGCTTTCACTTACATGTAGCGCTTGCAGGTATATTTGGTCAGTTACTTCTGTTACTCACCCTAGGTCACACAGGGATATTAAGTTTTATTTCTGTGACAACTGTGCTGATAGAAATATAGTATATTTGGCACACTGTGTTTTATGTGAATATTTTTACATTGGCAAGACCAACTGTACATTGAAAGAAAGGGTGCTTGAATACGTTAATGACATTCAAAATAAAAAGCTCAGTAATGCACTAGCAAAGCATGTGTCTGAACTTGGAGACAACCACCACTTTAAGTTTCTGCCATACATAAAGCTGATAGCAGTTTAAGAGATGGGTATATTGTGAATGAGACCAAATACGCTGAGTTAAGATGGATTTTAGACCCAAAAGCTAATTTGCACCCAGGTCTTAATAATGCTGTGTCTTTAAAACCAGCGTTAAAGAAGAGGGGCCTGCACCACTAATTGTTACTATGTGACTATGTGTTTGACTTCTGAATGGCTGGTGTGTTCTATTTAAAGTTTTTAAATCTGCATGTTTTGTGTTATGGTCTGAAGAAGCGGGTCTGCCACGAAAGTCTGCATTAAATTGGAACCTATCATCAGCCTTGGTGGACATCTGTCTTATTTATGTACTTTAATTTTGGATTTTGTCCAGGTCCTACTACACTCTTGGACTATTCTCCTCTGGTATATAAGGAACTGAGGGGTACACAGTCACTATCAGGACAAATTAGTTAATCACCCTCTGAAACAGTCTCTGATTGAGACATTTTGACACATTGTGTCTTGAACTGATATAATTGTAGTCTCAGAGTCACTTCTGTGAATTGTTCTGAGAAAAGTACAGTTCGAAACATATATTTTGTACTCCTCATCTTGGTTAGACTTTTAATTTTGACTATGTAGCACATTGCAGTGGTAAATTCCAACTACACCTTGAGGTCTCAATAATGGTAATATCTTAGCTGATCCTTTGTTATACAATTTATTTTTTTCACCTGAACAGTTTACATTGTATGTTTAATATATGGCATTTTTCCAGTAGAAGTAAAATAGAAGATGCTGACAATTGTGTACTTATTCATGGAGGTAACTAGGGCATTCCACCAAGCTGGCTGCCTAAGCCCAAAGCCCTGGACAAGGACTGCAGCCGCGTTGATAAAAATGGTGTTACCAAAAAAGAAAAAATAACCCAAAAAGAAAGACTGCAGAAACTATGAGAAGAAAAGACTGGCGCTTTTAACGCTGTACATAAAGAGGAACAATTGTGCATTTTTGAAAAAATAAAGTAGGCCAGGATGAAAGAATAACAGGAAAACAATAAACAAAAGCACAAAAACTACAAGAAAAGACACATATCTGGATGAAGATTAAACATGAGCTGCAGGAATGGATCCACAAAATACAAGAGCAAACAGAAATAATAAAAAGACTGAAGTAAAAGATGGATGATCTGCAAAAGAAGTAATATCTGTTTAATTGTAATAAAAGGAATAGTGAGCTGCAATTTGCAATGCAGCTGTTATAAAAGAGAGATGTGCTGCAAGGAAATCAGTAAACAGTAACAGAGAGGATACATAGAATGAGACAATAGCAAGCAACAGTAGAAAGTAGACCCGGGCATTATTTGAGAATGTTTCCATTCCTTTGCTGGAAAAAAATGAAATAATAAGGCAAACAGACTTAAGTCCTATTTTCAGAGATGTTCTTGGTAGAGGATTAGTCAGAAACACTCCAAAGGAAAAGGAAATATATGCTGTAAATATTAAATGAGCTAAGAACGGATGTAACAATAGTGTGGCTGAAATATGATGGAATTATGGAAGAACAGCAGGAAGGGGAATAGTTCAGACTACACAATATGGAGGAAGTTTAAAAGGTTAAACAAAGGTGCCACATGATTCAAGCTACATAATATGTTGGATGTTCAAAAGTTTAAACAAAGTTATCACATACATATATACATTTCAGTCACCTGTGGCACATAAATTGGGTTAACATTATATGAGATGTGGAACAGTATCAGAGGCTGTATTGCTGTAAAAGACATAAACAGGAAATAAAGAAATCTCAAAGGCAACTAGAAGGGGATGAAAAATGAGAGAAGATAGTGGAGGGTAAGTACATGAAAGCATTATATCAAAAGAATGGAAAAACAAGAAGCTCCCAAGGGGAGATTTATGCACAACATAGAGAAAGAAGCAAAAGCAGACAGACAAAGGGATGCTCTAAGGTACAGGAAGACAGTGCATCATATGTTTGGGTGACTTAAAAGTGAGCTGTTGGGCAAGTGGTAGGTTAATCAGGCTGAATATAAGCATTTATGATGGAGATCAGACTCAAAAAGGTGGACGGCAGACATACAGAAGGAAATGAAACTGTTCACAGAAGAAAGAAAAACAATAAATAAGAGGAAAGAGTTGACACTGAAAGCAAAGTGGCTATCAGCAGGGTAGGAAGAATGCAGTAAAGCCTTGTGAAATGTGCCCTAAGGATCTCATCATCAAAACGTGTCAAACAATGAATGGAAATGAAGAAATTCTTTGGCCAGTTATGGGTAGTGCAGTCATGGGGTCTTGGATGCAAGCATCCAATGTAAGCAATACATTTTTCATATGTTGTCAATATGCAGTAAACTACAGTAAACTAGTTTTTTCCATTCCATTGTTGTATTTATTTCACTTTAACTCCACATAAAGTAGTGTACATTTAATTGTTTCAGGTTGATCCGCTTCCCTGACCAACCTTTTCCTATACGTTCCTCCTCCTTCCTCCAATACTTGTCTTCTTTCTTCCTTAACCATAGCATACCATCATCAGCTATTCATAATAAAGCTATTGGCCTTCTTGTATGGCATAGCTGTCATTAATTTCCTACCAGTACAAAAGCCTCCCAGTGGACATTCCTGATGATTGGAACATGCCTCCTACATAATCAGTTCTTCATCACTGCCATCCCTTCCAACGTACCATATTACACTGGATTGTAATTTCTGAGTTGTCCTGCAGTCCTATATAGAGCAAGTTAGTTTTGCTGATTCCTGCTCCTACTTCTGGTACCTCATTGTCACAATTGGCAAAACCAACCTCGAAAACTTTTGTGAAATTTTCACTCATCTTCCTTATTTTTTTACTTCTTAGAGCAACACAATAAAAACATTCTTTTTTAAAAAAATCTTTTTTATATATATTTTTATATCAAATAAAATCACTCCTGGTTGAGTCTGTCCATCTGTTGTTTGTGCCTGCTCCACAAACTCTCCTAGCTGCCACCAACTTTCCTTGTCTGTATTGCCTTTGACAAATACATGTGACCTTGTTTCACCAACCCAGCATGAATTTTTCTAATCTCTTGGCTAAGAGTCTTTGAAACTATATTTATCAAACAGATTGGTCTTTATTCCCCTGAGTAACTTTGGTTATGTTCTTCCTTGAGAACAAGAACTAAAATAACCTTAGTAAAAGATTCTATGAGAACACCCTTTTCCTCTCCTGTCTTACATACTCTGTTTAAATATTCCAGCACTGAAGACCCAAATGTTTTATAAAATTCAGCTGGAATCCATGGAGCTTTATTCATTTTTTTTGCTTACATATATCTCCTGAAATCTCACATAACACTACCTGTTTATCAACTTCATAATGTACATTCTGTGTTATACATTTCACCTGCTGTATTTTTGAGCATCCTTGTATTTGTCTTTCCCCAAAGTCATTTAATACTAAAACATATGTACAGCCTGAGTTTATACCTACCACTTTAATATTCCATTGTGTAACATGGATGGTGATCCTTTAATTCACATGTAAAAAGAACAGTGTACAAATTATATATTATCATCAGTCAATTCCCCTCAGACAACCCCCCACCCAATATCATTGCTATCAGCATCTTTGCATCCATATAGAAGACATGACATGCTAAGCATGTATTAGCATCAGGTTCACCCTGCAAACATTTTCAAAGAATCCTACTGGTCTCCTTGGTAAGGAAGATGCACTCAACAGTTAAGATATTTAACGTATATGTTGAGCATTTACTTCATTCGGCATTCCATGCACTTTTTGAAATAGTTAAAGGAAACTGTGACGTGCAGTACACACACTATACTGATAACAAAATATTGAGTACACCAGGTACCCACAGCAGTCCATTTTGCAAACATAGAATCACAGAGTCTTACTTAGTTACTGAACTACACAGAGATACCAAACAAGTATCATCCAAGGTCTCTCCTGTTTTTCTGCCACTAATGAATCTTGAGTATGTCCGTAATTGTATAAAACCCTCGTTGCCATAATTTTGCAAACTACAGCATTTTAAGGGCATGTATATCCCAAATATTATTAAGAACTCTGTCAGCTCCACATCATAGCTGAACTTCTCCAGCTGTTTGGTGTATCAGGAACACTGATAGTACCTGTTGATCCCTCTGGCATTTCTCTATGTTTTCTTAAAGTCTGAGCTCTTGCTCTCCCCAGAGATCCTCTTTACCTCCTCATTCTGAACTCAAAGCATTTCCCACCCTCTTGAAATGTGCCTCTGCCTACTTCTGTGGTGATGCTGAAGTGGGCTTTTGTCTACTTGCACAACTTTCTTCTGCTTTCTTTTTGGCTACATGCTCACAGTGTTTGTCTGCAAACTCTGATTTATAGCTATCTGTGAAAGTTTCAGGGACAGTATAAGCTGCTGTGCTGATGAAGGATAAAGTCCCTCCCTCCCTCCCTTGCCTCTTTAAACCAGCCCCTTTTAGCTGCCACATCAATCTTGAAATCTGTATCCACAGTTCCCCTCCCCTCCCTGTAATGGAAGGACCAGTCCATGTTTTAAAAGGTATAATTTTCTGTTTCACCTTCTGAACCAGCTACTTGACACTTCTAGTATTTCCCAGATTAGTTGTTGAGCCATCTCCCATGTGGAAAACATTTCACACTGATTCCCCTACTACTACACCAAGCTCAGCCTGGTAGGTGATCCAGGAAACAAAAGTTAATCACTTCACTTCCTGTCTTATATCACTGCACACCACTCATCACTGTCATGAGGAATCCCTCCATTCCAACACCATGAAGCAGGTGAATATTATTTATAAGTCGGTCTTTGGCTGCATATAAATGCTACTTCCAGATAACCTGTCTGAATCTCCTGTCAATCCCCTGTTTTTCATACCCCCCCAGTGAATTAGTGCATATAAGTGGGAGCTTTCAAAGCAGAAGATGACATTAACTTTGAAAATATTACAATTGTTCTGAGTTTGTCAATGTGTCTTGTTATTCCTTGCAGTTTTATGTTTTCTTGAAGCTGTCAGTTTCTGAACTCGTCTGTTTTAGTAGCACTACCTTAATCTGATATTTTTTCATTCTGCTCTTTTAGGTCACACTGCACATATTGTAAATCTTGCTGTAAAATGCAGTTTTGTTCCTTCTTAAGCATTTGTTGTAGGCTCTGAGTGTCTAGGGAAATGGACAGCAAGATAGCATTTTTGATATAATTTCCTTCTCTATAGGCTCAACTTTCATCTCCAGAGTTGGCTGGTTGATGTTAGCAGTCTGTCTCCATCTCTTGGGGTATATTCTTGCCTTGGACATAACTGTATGTTCACACAACTATGACCAAAGGCCACTCACCATTACAATGTTGCTGAAGAATATTGAATTTACCACAGTTAAATACAATGTAATTTCAGTGAGCTGCATTGTGATTATCTCACATACCCCAAAACAAGCTGTGCATTTTGATACAGAGTACTGATGTATATGTATTTATGTGTGTGTGTGGGTAGCTGGGTGGGTGTGTGGATGTGTGTGTGTGTTTATATATATATATATATATCTGGGTCCGAACTTCATATGGTCGAGATCATAACATCAAAGTGTTGAAACTTCGAATGGTTTAAATGGAGATCACCATACACTCCAGAATGGGAAATTTAGTGCTCTCTTCACTGTAGTGCGATCTCAGAGTTTGTATATTTAATTAGCAGGGAGTGTGGGGGGGGGGGGTGCAGGCAGATTTGCCCCCTTGCATAAACGTAAAAAAAGAAAAATTTTGTTTTTATTTTTTTTTATTGAAGTTGCCAACTTTCAAAACGTTGATGTTATGGTCTCGACCATGTGAAGTTCAAAGTTTTATTCTGCATAGATCTAGTGTAGTGTAGGATTGTGTAGTTTGTGTGTTGTGGGTTGAATGGCATGCGTGTTGTGTGGTGTATGGTTTGTGTATGTTCGGGATTTCAGTTTTTCGTGTTTGTGTGTTTCGGAATTGTGGGCTGTTCGACTTTATAGTTTCGAGATACTGAAATTTGAGCTTTCAGTATCTCGAGATTATAAAGGGGAACCATATATATATATATATATATATATATATATATATATATATATGGGTCCCCTTCAAAACATCTAAAACCCATAACATCTAATTTCATAACATTGAGACCAGAACATCTAAAACCCATAACATAGAATTTCATAAC